>NW_027187065.1:113247-164904 GCF_028583685.1 Petaurus breviceps papuanus | reverse complement strand
GAGAGAGAGAGAGAGAGAGAGAGAGAGAGAGAGAAACATTAGTATAGTATATTTAGATTGCTAATTTTGGGCATGTTACATATCAATATATAGCTTTTTATACTAATTCAACATAATCACATCCTGGTGTAGGTTAGATATATACACATCCCTATTAAGAAATTATATGACAGCAAATATTGTTTAAGGATTATTCCATATGTGGGTGTTAGTTATATCTATACAATCTTCATGTTGAAGATGATTATAACTGGAAGGCTTTGCTTTACCTTTTAGGGGTGATTCAAATTTGGAATTGCAAATTACCACTGAGAAAGAGGAAAAGCCCTCCCAGGTTGATAGCAACTTTCCTATCTTTAAACATTATTTATTTATTTGCCTTTTGGAGGGCAATTGGGGTTAAGCAACTTGCCCAAGGTTACACGGCTAGTGTTGTGTGTGTGTGTGTGTGTGTGTGTGAAGTGTCTGAGGTCAGAACCAAACTTGGGTCCTCCTGACTCCAGGGTTGGCGCTTTACTGTGTCACCTAGCCACCCCTTAAACATTATTTTTTTTTAATACTGTATTCATGCTTTTACCAGTACAGGGAGTTCCCAGTAAGTGAACTCCATCTACAATGTCAATCAATGACTACTCTTTAATTTGTAGTGTTGAAGAGTTCAAATTTGTATGATTTAGAATCACATAATAAGAAGTTTGAGATTTTTCCAATAAGCAATAAGGAAACATTGAAGGATTTTATGAAAGGGATGATACAATCAGAGCTGTGTATACTAGGAAGATTAATAAGATTTTGGTATGAAGGATGCTTTGGAAGTAATAAAAGACTCAGATATAGGTTAGGAAATTATTAGTCTGCATAAGAGATAATTTGGTCCTACTCTAGGGTATAAATAAGGTGAAAGGAAAGAAGAGGATTTGTGTCAGAGAGATTTTGAAGGTAGAATCAATATGACTTATTAAACTAATCATAAGTAGGAGAAGATAAGAAAGGATAAGTAGTATATAACAAGAGATGTTTAAAGAATAGGTGGTTGAGAGTATGGCAATACCATTAATAGAAACAGTCAGAAGGAAGAAGAGATGTGGCCCATTAAAGTGAGAAATTAGCTTTTATATTGAATTTGAGGGGACATGGGATGTTCTGGGTGAATTTATAGTTGGAAATCTATTTCCAGATTTTGTGAGAGAGATCAAGCCCAGATGCAAATATTTTGGAGTTACATGCTTAGAGGTTATAACTGATTCTGGGAGAATAAATGGGAACACTGAATAGGAAGTACTAAGTAAAAAAAAAAAGATTTTAGTAACTATTCTACAAATGAAGAGGAAGCATATTCATTTTTATTTTGATAATTTATTTTGATATTTTGAAAATATTTTATTTTGCTTCTGTGGCTTTGGGCAAATTGTTTACCCTATTGGAGTCTCAGGTCCATTTCTTCAAATAAGGATAAAATTCTATGAACATTGGAAAATTATTTAAATCTTTTTGAGAAATTTTAAGCCCATCTTCTATGCACATTTCATGATGGTTGGTATCAATCTGAGTACCATTTCTTGATATCCACCAATATTTCAATTTTTAGTCTGTCGATATTGAGTCTGCCTAGAGTTATAACTTCGTAAGGATATTGAAAATGTGGGTATAACCTTTGGAGAGAATATTTATATGAAACAGATGATTAGAATTGGATGCTGTTTTCATTCTGGAATTGGTTTTTTCACACTTTAAATTATTATTATTTTATATAAATATCTTTGATAGAAGTCCATCATGAAATGTTTTGTTGTATTCACCTCCAAAGTCATTTTTATAAGGAAAAAGGAATGGTTAGTCACTGGTTGACATCCTGGTTCTAAGGTTATTTGGAGTTTATGTCTTAGATACTCTTCCCCCTATTATGAGGATCTGTGATTTCTATGAATGCTCTTTGATTACTGAGTCATATTTTCTCCCTTTAGCTTCTGAGGACCACAGAATTGCAAGAAAAGTGAGAAAAAAACATTATTAAAGGAGTTTGGATGGTCAGTTAATTCATCTGTAAGAATAGTTTTTTTCTGAGATATGTTATGAATACTGTATTTCCCACTCTGGTTGCCATTCTTTCTTGCTGTGATGATCCCTAAAAAAGGCAAAAATATACTGATGTAATTATAGGTTCTTGGTCATATCTATAGGAAATGGATGCAGTTCCTTATGCTTCCAAGGTTATAATCCTCTCAATTAATCACAGTTAGAATTATCCAACTGGTTATTTTAATTTATTCTTTCTCATTTGAGGAATATTTTTTTCTTTTGTTAGTCGTAACTATAAGAAGGCATTCTGCATACAACTTGCCTCATATCTCACAAGGGACAAGGCTATGTACACTGAAGGAGTGGTGCTATGACATTTAGGTACTTATGTTTGAAAATTAGGCAGCTCATTTCAAATATTTCACCTTAGGATAAGCTATTGAAAAATAAACTGGAAGTAATATCAAGTTGCCTCTCAATATTTTGATTCCCAGTAAAATTCTGGCTTTCAGATGTATACCTGGCCCTAGTTTCTCCCCTAAGCTTAAATTACATATAATCAGTTAGCTATTGAAGCTTTCAAATGGATATCCTTAAGACATCTTAAATATATATAAAATTGAACTCAAATTATCTTTCCTCTTAAGCCCTACACTATTTCAAACTTGCCAGTTTTGGTAGGAAATGCTGCTATCTTTCCAGTTTATCGTCCTGGAATCCTTACTCTTCCTCTCCCCACATAAGTTCACAATACCTCTCACATCTGACCCTTCTCTCCACACATCTGAACCTCCTCTGAAGTTCAGACCCTTATCATCTTTTGTCTATATTTTAGATAAAGAAATAGACAGATAAATACACACATATATATGCATATATCTATATATAAAAACTATATGTATATATATGTGTGTATGTGCACATATACCTATACATACACATATATGTGTGTATACACAAAACAACAATTTCCTTGTATAACCTGCCTCGAATCTCTCACTATTCTATTCAATTCTGTGAACAGTTTCCAAAATAAATTTATTTAAGAATGGAACTGACTACAAAACTCCTCTATGCAACAAGCTCTGGCAACTTTCTACTGCTTCTGGAATAAAATCCAAACTTCTGAGTAGTTGTTAAAGTCTGATATAATCTGACCACAAACTTGCCTTTCTAACCTCATTCAACATTATTCTCACTCCTGCACAATGCAAACTAGAAAAACAGGTCATCTCTCTGTTCTTCAATATTATGCCATCTCTCATGTCCATGTCTATGCTATACAGAGACAATCTCCTATACCTGGAATACACTGTTATAGAGATGCTCTTTCTTTGAGATACTGACCAAATGCCATCTTCTAGAAGTACTGACCATCTCCTGATTCCCCAACTTCTACTGTTCTTCCTCCCATTACCTGGTATTTAAATTGTATGTACATATGTATGCATGCCTATATTTATATTTATGCTGTATATACTGTTATATGTGCTTTCTGCATCCCCATTTATAAGTTCTTTGCAAGAAAGGATTGTCTTGCTGTTTGTAGTTTTATGCCCAAAGTCTAGTACATAGTAGGCACTTAAAAATACTTGTTGATTGTTGTAAGAGATTAGAGATATGGCACAGTAACTGTCTTTAAATATTTTAATACTTGCCAAATGGTAGAAAGAAGAAACTTTTGAGGCACTGTTTTGATCTTTATTTTTACATCCCTTAGCACAGTATTTAGAATATGGTAGGCACATAATAAATGGTTATTCATTGATTTTAATGTTTTTGTTTGTCTTTTGTTTAGAAGAAGAGAAGGAGAGAATGTCAAATACTTGATCTCTTCAGATTGGGAACTTCTGGGGTTAAAATCTCCTTGGCCAGTGCAGAACCACAACTGCTACTTAAAACTCACATTGTCTGGTGAATAGAGAAGTCAAGTGACTTGCCCAGGGTCACCAAATGCAAGTATCGGTTTAAAATGGAAGCTAGGCATTTCTAAATTCAAGCCTTCCCCCATATCATTTATACAAGGTTGCCTTTATTCTTAGACACAATACTGCATAATGGAACAAACACTGTGTTCAGAAGTAGTAGACCTTAGGTAAAGTTTTTGTTCCACAATTAAACAACTGTTTCATTTTGAGTAACACACTCCTGATGAAAATAGGACACATGAGATATGTATGATTTACCCATACAATATTATTATAAGAATTAAATGCCAGTGTATATTAATTACTTTTTAAAATAATAAATCACTGTAAAAATATCAATAATCATCAACATCATCGATATCATTCATCATCATTAAAAAACACCGGCTGTGTATAAGAGACTATGCTAGGCACAGGAATACAAAGGAGGAGAGTTTCAAACTGAGATTTTTCTTTTTCTTTTTTCTTTTTTTTTTGGAGGGCAATTGGGGTTAAGTGACTTGCCCAAAGTCACATGGCTAGTAAGTGTGTCAAGTGTCTGTGGTCACATTTGAACTCAGGTCCTCCTGACTCCAGGGTTGGTGCTCTATTCACTGTGCTACCTAGTTGCCCTAAACTGAGATTTTTCTTATTCTAATATGATCCCTTTATTTATCATGGCATAAATAAAGGGTAGATAATCAGTATTCTAGTAGGTTGTAAATGATTCTATTTCTTAGTCATGGTTTGGCTTAGATGGGCCAAGTGTAATCCTTTTAATTCAAAAATTTTGTAACATATCTATGTAGATATCTTGAATAAATAAATACTTCCTTTTAGTAGGCAATATTATTCACATAGTTTCAACTTCTACAGTACTCATTGACTATAATAGATCTATATAGATATTCTATATATATTCATATATAATATATAATGTGTATAAATATACATGCACACAGCCACTATGTGTCAGAGCCAAGGCTTTAACTCAGGGCTTCCTAACTTTGGGGTATTTTTCTACTTACTACCCAGACTCTTTCCTTTGTAGTTTGGGCTTCTGATGTTGTGTTCAGGAATGATGTAGGCTAAACCTTGCCTCATTGGAAAAATGGAAGATAACACTGATTCTGCTCAATGACATAAAGGAAAGGAAAAATGGCCTAAAGAGGAAGAAAGAATGAAGAGAAGGAGAAGGTGTAGCAGCAAGTACCCCATCGTCCCCAGGGTCACTGCCACCACAGGTTCTTGGATCTGCTTTGATAAAGGAAAACAACTCAAAATGGGTTAACAAGCTTACTTTAATCAGTCTGATATGTATCATTCACCCAGTTCAGGGGAAAAAGGTCAGCACCCCGAACTTCAGAATATACAGACAGAATTATCAAGACAGAGAAACAGATCAAATAGACAGTTTCCAAAATGTCCAACCATTACATCCATACCAAATCAACATCTGGGTTTCAACATCTAGTTTTTTTCAAAGCCAAGGGGGGGCTCTCAACAACATCTTCCCAGAATCCAGATGAAATCACAGAACACTTCTCAAAGTGAGCCCCAAAATAAAGCTACAGATCAGGGCTTATATAGCCTTCTCCTGGCTCAGAGAATGTAACAACCTTATTGACCCACTGGCCAATCAAGAAGTATCTACTGAAAAACAAGCCTCCCACCCCAGGCTCCAGGTGCACTTTAGCCTAGGGGCAGGGAAGATCTTCAAAATTTACATTCCCATTACATTAGCCCCAAGATCTTTCACTCCCATAGCATAGACAATTTACTTTTGAATTAGCACTAAACATCTCTTAGGTCACATTTTCAAGATACAGAGCTAAAGTTACCAAAGTGGCCACTGGGCCTTAAACAAACACAAAGTACTTTGCATTATCACCTCAATCCAAAACAAGAGTCCAAATAAAGTTCTCTGGGGGGGGGGGTGACCTTCCCCTCACACAGCTCCAGCCCCTGCTTCCAAGTACAGAGAGGGGGCTGGGCAACAAAACCAACAAGGTGGGGTCCTTGGGGGTCCAAGGCACTTCATCCCACCCACCATGGTCACAAGTCCATCCTCCCCCTGGGTCCCAAACTGTGGGATGCAGCCAGGAAACACATTCAGTGCCCCTGCTTTGCTGCTCAGTTCTTATCTTTTCCTGTGGCTGAATTCCAAACTACTGGCTTCCTTCTCCTCCGGCAGCTGCTCCTGACTTCTGCCCAGGTCCCGATGCAGGCAGTGGAGCAGGAGAGAAGAATGGCCTGCATGCAGACTTCGTTGAGCTGAGAGCAGGAATGGTGAGCTGCCTGGTGGGGCTCTCAACAATGGCTTCCCAGAATCCAGATGAAATCACAGAATACTTCTCAAAGTGAGCCCCAAAACAAAGGTACAGATCAGGGCTTATATAGCCTTCTCCTGGCTCAGAGAATGTAACAACCTTATTGACTCACTGGCCAATCAAGAAGTATCTACTGAAAAACAAGCCTCCCACACCAGGCTCCAGGTGCACTTTAGCCTAGGGGCAGGAAAGATCTTACAAATTTATATTCCCATTACAGAAGGGTACATGCTATTGTAGACTTTAGTAAAGAAGAAAGCAGGCTGAAGGAAAAAGATCTGTGATTGAGGGAAACGTAACTAGAAGCATAACTGGAATTACCCATGAGATAAATCTGGGTAAGGATTTATGCTGATTCCCCTCACATCCCCCATGTGTAGAGGCTATGACTGTCTTGGGAATTTACATTGCAGTGAAAGGAAGAAGAGAGTGAGGAGATAAAATGGGGAGAGCAACTGGATATGCAAGAGAAAGAATGAAAAATCAGTAAATTAGGGTTGATAGAAATCTAGCTCACAAAAATGTTAAACAACAGACTCTTAAAAATAGAATGAAGATTGAATAAAACTTTAAAAAATCTAAATATTATGAAAAAGTACATCATGAAGGAAAGTCAACCGATCCCCTCCCCCCAATTTAAAGAAAATTCTGCAAACTATACAGTTAAAATGGAGGAGGGAGGTGAGAAACTCAAAAATATTGTTTGTATGTTTCAAGGGCGAGAAGACTTTTTTAAAATGTTTGAAATGACATTCAGTCAGAAATCTGAGACCTAATAGTAGTGTCACACATATACAAACACATACCACACTCACACATGAACACACATGCAGTCTTAGTTTTTAAGTGTCTGAGACCACATTTGAACTCAGATCTTTCTTATTCCAGGCACAGTCCTCTATCCAATGTGACATCACTTGCCTCTGTGATGAAAGAGATGAGAAGTGACTGAGAAGCATTACTCTTAAGGAGTATGGAAGTAATTGTTTCGTTGGGATAATGATGATGATGATTATGATGATGATGATGTTTTCATCAGGCATGTAACCAGGACAAGATGAGTAATTTCACAAAACTTGTCAAACCTAATGATTAGTAAATACTTCTCCCCTATTCACAGATGGATAAATGATACTATCAGAAGGAATCTAGCAAACGTTATTAAGGTTTATGTAGTCTAGGGCACAACACTAATTTCACCAATATTATTCCATGACTGCCCTGTAATTATAAAACAAGATATCAAGGGGGTGGGTGTGGGGGGGGGGGATAAAGTGCTCATCTTGGAACTAGACTGTTGCTTAAAAAGCTCTCGTATGAAAAAAGAGAATTCAATTTCAAGAGTATGGTATGGGATTAATGGAGTCCTGTCTAAGGATGGAATATACAGGTATCCCTTCCACTGAGACCTTCCCCATCATGTTTTTGATCGATCATGGGTTAATATATGAAATTAAATGAGATTGTGGGGGACTTTTTAAGAAGCCCCAATGACATAAACAGGCCAGCAGATGGCATAGAAAAAGTTTAGAAACTCAGAAATGCATAAAAAATATACATAGTATTGTTTAATAACAACATATTTCACCTTTTAATATGATAATAATTCAGACTTCTTTTCAAGTACAAAGGAAAGGCCAAAATTTTCTATTCAGTTTTTCCAGATCATGAACATGCTGCTCCCCTAACACTCATGATGTGGAAAGTATAACTGTGTTTAACAAGTTCTGAAAGCCCACAGAATATTTGCCTGGAATCTTGGAAATTTAGCCAAAAGGACTTTAAACTACTTCCAACAAACCAGTTAACAGAGATTGTAGCTATAAGAACAAAAAAACTCTAAAGAGACACAAAAATTCACATGAGGGAAAAATCATTAAAATTGTAACCATCAATAAAGCTTATGATGTTGGAGATGGCTCTAATGCCAACTCTTTCAGTTCAGGTTTGATGTTAGGATGAAAGAAGGCACTTGAAAGTCATCAAGTTCAGTTCAAACAGTTACCAGAAGGCAACTTACTTTGCTCTAGCACCATGTAGATATGCAGGAAAGATACAGTGGCCCTGATCTTCTCTTGACTTAGCCCCCTTAATCTCCATATTGTAATATTACCGTAAGAATATATTTTAGATATCTATATAAAAGGTGTAATAGATAAGAAATTTGAAAAACAGATCACAAACCTGGCATGGAGCCATAATATATAGGGATAGGAAGCTTTAATTATGCAGATAACAGCTCTCCCCCCCCCAAAAAAAAAGTAGGCTACTTATTAATTTAAAATTTCTTGATATGTCTTAATAGTTTGTTCCTTTCAAAAACAGAGTTGCCAAATTAATGGACTTATTCAGTGCCCTTCCAATCAAAATGCAAAAGAATTACTTGATAGATATAAAGAAAAAATTCATCTAGAGTAACAAGGGGTCAACTTTATCTAAAAAAGAAATGAAAAAAATATGTAAGGGATCATGGCAGGCACCAATTTATACTACAAAGTAACAATCAAAAAGAGAATTTGGTATTGGTTAAGAAAGAGGGAGGAACAAAATAGGTCAACAATATATAGGAGCCAACAAATACTAGTAGGGGAGTATATGACAAACCCTAAGACCTTAATTTCTAGGGCAACAACTCCCTGTTTGATTAAAAAATATAAAATAAAATAAACTGGTGGGAAAACTTGAAAGGAATCTAGCATAAACTACTAAAGACCAATTTCTCAAATCATAGAATGAAAACAAATGAGAAGGAGATGGACACAAGTGGAAATAAAGTGAATTTGTATGGAAAAAAATTAGGAACAATTAAATAACTTTTGGATATATGGATAGGGAAGTGGTCATGATGCAAAAAGGTATACAGAGAATCATAGAAGATAAAATGGATGATTGTGATTAAATACAGTAATTACAATAATGTTTTTGCACAAAGATAATTCAACTAAAATTAGAAAGAAACAGGTTACTGAAAGGAAAAAAAGTAAAAACCTTTGTATCTCTGAAAAAGGATTTCATTTCCAATATAAATTCTACTGGGGAGTCAGCCCAAAAAGCTCTCAAAAATGAAAATTCCAAAGAAACAAAAAGGACATAATTTCCATGTGGAGGAAAAGAAGGAAACTTATGGAGGGTCCTGAGGATCCAGTAAGGAAGAGTGAGAAGGAACAGGAGAGAATGGTATCTAAAACCATAGAGAAAAATGAGTATCAAGTAGATAGTGTACAAGAGTTTCAAGGTTGTGTAGAAGTCAAGAAGAATGAAGATTGAGAAAATAAAAAGTTCTTTAGCAACTTTGAAGAACACAGTTTTAATGGGATGATGTTAAAAACTGGATTATAAGTAGTGAGAAGAGAGAAAGAAAGCCCAAATTGTATTTTCATTTCTCAAGGAGTTCCCAGCACAGAGGGCAAAATAAATGTAAAATGATAGGAGAGATAGAAGGATCAAGTGAGGATGGGGGAAAACTATACATATTATCCTTACCTTCATTCCAATTTCCAGGCATCTAGTTGATAAGAGTGGACAAAGAACTGGTGTTAGAATAAAAAAAAAATCTGAGTTTGAATCTTTCCTCAGGCACTCATTTAATTATGTGTCTCTAGGCAAGTCATTTAACCTCCATTAGTCTTAGTCTTATCATCTATAAAATGGGAATAATAACAACACTTTTCTCACTGAATTGTTGCAGGGATCAAATGAATTAACATATGTAAACTTCTTTGTAAGCCTCAAAATACTATAAAAATGTTATTAAATCCCTGAATAACTTAATTTGCACATAGATAGGACTATATTTGCACATATATATGACTTTATTATGTACCTAAATATTATGTAATATTTATTATAAAATATTGTAATACACATATGTATGCGTGTATATATAAATTATATGTATACATGTTGAATATACATGTTGAAGCTCTTTGAGGTATTTTTTTTTATTTGTGCATCTAGCATTTAGCATAATGCCTGATACATATTAGGGTTTAGTAATTGCTTGGAGGCAGCTAGGTGACTCAGTAGATAGAGTGCTGTGCCTGGAGCAAGAAAGACTGCTCTTCCTGAGTTCAAGTGTGACCTCAGACACATATTATTTGTTTGACTTTGGGTAAGTCACTTTACCCACTTTGCCTCAGTTTCCTCATCTATAAAATGCTGCAGAGAAGGAAATGGCAAACGATTTTAGTATCTTTGCCAAGAAAACCCCAAATGAGATTACGCAGAGTAAGACCTGACTGAAACATCTGGGCAACAACAACAAAGAGCTTCTTGATTGTCCGATTGACCAGGGATGTGATACTATACTGTACTTTGTCATGATCAGTATCCTTCCCAAATACTGTGTTCAGTTTTAGGCAGCACATTAAAAAAAAAAAAACAAACATTGATAAATAGAGATATCAAAAAGGTGACAATCAGGATGGTAAAGGGTCAGCTGTCCTCAAGAATTTCAATTGTTGATATTTGCATGTGTGTTTAATTTTGTGTATATGGACATATGTGTACATACATATACATATATTTACATATACATATATTTGCAGTAGACTTCTTGGCTCTCAAGTATATAACTAGGCACTGTGTCTTAAATTCATTGAAGAACAGTTTCAGTTTGTCAAAAAAAAGCATTTCCTGAAAGTCAGAGCTATCCAAAAGTGGAATGGGCTGCCTCCAGAGAGTGGATCCCTTTATCACTGAAGTATCCATCTCCAAGCTGTGTGACCATGTGTTTGATGTGCTATGGGGGAGCTTTGGATTCATATGCTAATTTTAAAAGTTGATCTCTAGCTGCCTAAAATTTTGAAATTGGCAGATTCTGTACAAAATAGCTGAAAAAGTAGCTTGGAGTCAGATTATGAAGAATCTTACATCCCAGCATAATGAGTGTGCATTAGATACTAGAAAAAATAAGAAACTGTGAAAAGCTTTTGAGAATGACAGTGATATAATTAGGAACATCAGTTTCAGAGATGAATTTGGTAGCTTTGTGAAGAAACGTTTGGAGATGAGAGAGAAAGAGAGCCCAGACACTAGTTACTGTGATGAATGATGAAGGTCTGAAGTAAGTTTGAGAGTAGTATAAGTGGAAAGAGGAGATAAGCAGGACAGATATTTTGAAGGTAAATTTAGAAGAGCTTGAAAATTGCTTAAAGCAAATACTCATAAATTGCTCAATTCCACAAGCACTCATCAAGTTTCTAATATGTATTAATCTATGTTCAGCACTATGTTGAACTCTTCTAGAGCACAAAAACACATGGTTATTCTACATGATTATAACAGTTTGGGAAGGCAGACATAAGAGTTTGGTTTCAGTTTGAACAGGTTAAGTCATTGCTATGGGAAGACAATTAATATGGAGATTCTCTACACTGATACAGATATGCAACTTCACTATTATCTATAATCTTAATGATTTTTCTGGGGACAATGAAAGGTTTAATGATGTTCCCAGAATCATACAACATAGACAGGAATGAAACTAATCTTTCTTTTTTCCATAACTGCCTCTCTAAACCCAAGACTATGCTACATCTGATGAGGTAAAATATCAGCTCCCTTCTTAGAATGCAAATTGCTTGTGAGTAGGAGTAGTTTTATTGTCTGTCCTTGTACCCCAAGTGCTTGAAACATAGTAAGCACTTAGATGTTTGGTAATTAATGGATGACTTTATATGATACTTGTTAATTGTAACATAAGGTATGATGTAAGTCTTTGCTGAATGAACAATGGGATTTTTAAGATTTCAGAGAAGGGAGTGAATTGTGTGAGCTGGAAGAATAAAAGCCTTGAACTGACCCATTAATGATTTATTAGAATTTTTAAGATGGGAGAAGAAAAGGGAGGGTGGTCCAACGAGGGAAACAATTATATACTTTTAGTCAACCCCAAAATAGTTTCAACCAATATTACTAATGTCTCATTTCATGGACCTACGCTTCCATTGAACTTTTAGTGACTCATAGATCTTTTTAAACCTTTATTTTATCTACTTACTCTATTCCCCACCATTATCAAATACTGTAGGCAAATGCAATTATAGTCTTAAAAATTTAACAGATGGGGTGGCTAGGTGGTGCAGTGAATAGAGCACTGGCCCTGGAATCAGGAGGACCTGAGTTCTTTCAAAGCAGGCCTCAGCCACTTAACACTTACTATCTGTGTGACCTTGGGCGAGTCACTTAACCCCAATTGCCCTGCCTTCCCCCCTTCAAAAAGCAAAATAAATAAATAAACAGGAAGGAATGGGGCAAGCAGACACGGGTCTGTAGAGCATCATGTTTAATCAAGCCCAGAATCATTCTTTTTATCTAATATTTATCTTAATTCTCTCCTGAAAATTGAAAGGAAATTAGTCAATCAGCTCTGCTGTCTGAGCAAATTGTAAAGGTCATAAGAAAGACAATAATAAGCAAATTTCATAGTCACTATGTATAAAACATGTGGACACAATAAAAGGATGTAGAATAAACTTCATGTGGATTGTGCATTAGATGGTGTAAAAGTGTGTGAATAGAACATATAATGAAGAGAAAATAAGTTGATTGTTAATTTTGCCCCACTTAACAAAATAATGGTTTTTTTAGAAAGACTAATAACATTTTTATAATTAATTAGAAATCACTGGAGGAAGGTCATACAATTTCTTCTTTGATTTTAAGAAAAAATAAGAAAAGGTCTAAATTGTGGCTTCATTAAGGCAGGAAAAGGAAGGCATGAGAAGAATTTATTAGCAGAATCTCCAGCTGATTTGCACAAATTTAAGTTATTTTCAATGATTCTTATCAGCACCTCAGTTAACTATACAAATGGTGTTACTCATTGCTTTGTACTCTATTAAAAACAAAAATCTTAGAAAATAAACCAACTTTATTTTTTTTCAAATGCCTTATTAACATCTGATTTGCACCATTCATTTCTGCCACATATTGAGTTACAAATTTTCTCTCCACTTTTCCCCTACCATCCTCCCCAAAATAGTAGTCAAACAGGATATCCCCTCCTCCAATCTGCTCTCTCCCATATTTTCTCCCATACCCCTTTCGAATTTTCCAGTGGATCTCTATGCCCTGGCGCCTGTATATCTGATTTGCCAATTACATGTAATAATAGCATATATATATTTAAATATTTGATTTTAAAACTTTGAATTCCAGATTCATTCCCTTGCTCCTTTGTCACCCACCCTTATTGGGAAGATAAGCAGTTCAATATAGATTGTACATGTGTGGCTAATGCAAAACAATAACATAGTAGATATATTGTAAAAGACTGACTATATTTCCCTCCCTCCTATCCCACCTCCCACTTGTTCTATTCTCTACTTTAATCAGTCACTTTTCAAAAGTGGGTGCTTGAAACTTCCCTCCTCCCCAGCCTGCCCTCCCTTCCATCATCCCCCCCTCTCAACCCCTCCCCCCCCACTATCCTGGAGGGTGAGATACCCTATTTACTGTGTATTTCATTCTCTCCTCGAGCCAAATTGAATGGGAATAAGGTTGACCCATTCACTTTTGCCTTCCTGTTCTTCCCCTCCATTATAACAATTTTCCATTGCCTCTTCTATATGAGATAGTTTACCCCATTCTGTCTCTCCCCATCTCCTCTCATTATATTCCTCTCTCTTCCTCTCTCACCTCTTAATTTCACTTTTTAAGTATCATCCCTTCCTGTTAAATTGGTCCTGTGCCCTCTATCTATGTATACCTGTAAACATGTATACACATATTCACATATATATTCATATGCCCATATACCCTCATATATAGCCATACACACACACACACACACACACATATTTCTATTCCCTTCAACTAATGAGAAACGTATCATAAGTTACAATTATTGTTTTTCCATGTAGGAATGTTAATAGTTCAATTTTGATAAATCCTTATGATTTCTTTTCCCTGTTTACCTTCTCATGCTTCTCTTGCTTCTTGTATCTGAATATGAAATTTTCTATTCAACTCTGGGTTTTTCAGCCAGAATACTTGAAAGTCCTCTATTCCACTGAATGACCATATTTTCCCCTGAAACATTATACTCAGTTTTGCTGGATAGGTGACTCTTGGTTTTAATCCCAGCTCCTTTGACCTCCAGAATATCATATTCCAAGCCCTTTGATCCCTCATTGTAGAAGCTGCCAGATCCTGGGTTATCCTGATTGTATTTCCACAATATTCAAATTGTTTCTTCCTGACTGCTTGTAATATTCTCTCCTTAATCTGGGAATTCCAGAACCAGGCTATAATATTCCTAGGAGTTTTCTTTTTGGGATCTTTTTCAGGAGGTGATTGGTGGATTCTTTCAAACTCTATTTTGCCCTCTAGTTCTAAAACATCAGGGCAGTTTACTTTGAGAACTTCCTGGAGGATGATTTCTAGGTTCTTACTTTGATCATGGCTTTCAGGTAGTCCAATAATTTTAAAATTATCTCTCCTGGATCTATTTTCCAGGTCACTGGTTTTTCCCATGTGATATTTCCCATTGCCTTCTATTCCTTCATTTGTTTGGATCTGTTTAACAGCATCTTGATTTCTCATAAAGTCATTAGCTTCCATTTGCTCCAATCTAATTCTGAAGCAATGATTCCCCTCATTGAGCATTTGAGATTCTTTTTCCATCTGGAAAATTTGGCTTTTTAAGACATTCTTCTCCTCATTGCCTTTTTGAGCCTCTGTTGCTCAAAAGTCTATTTGAGTTAAGTCTATTTTTTAAGGTATAATTTTCCTCAGTCAGACTGTTGACTGTCATTTGGTAATTTTCTTGCATTGTTCTCATTTATCTTCCCAATTTTTCCTCCACTTCCCTTATCTGCTTATTAAGGTCCTCTATGGCCTGTAACCAGCTCGTATTTTCCTTTGAAGCTTTTGGTGCAGGAGTCCTGACTTCACTGTCTTCCTCCTATTCCATGCTTTGCTCCTTTTTATCACCAAAATAGGGGTCTAATGTTGGAATCTTCTGTCTGCTTTATTTCCTTTGCCTAGTCATGTTGCCCCTCAGTTACTTGACCCCTGGGCTTTTTGCCACAGTAGGACTCTGTCACCAGATAAGGGAGCTTTCGTCCCAAACACTGGGGTTTTCTCAGCTGCCAGAGGTATTAGTTGGGTGCTCTCTCTGAGGTCTCCACATGCTCTGGAAAGCTGGTCACATACCCCAGTACCTCCACCATAGACTGCTATCCAGATCCAAGAAGGTTAAAGCAAGAGCGATTACCGCTCAGACTGGTAGCTTTGTCCCCCTACACTCTGCAGGCCAAGGAGCTGAAGCTGCCACGTGGTGCTGGCTGTCTGTGATGGCTTCTCAGGGTCTTCTCACCCCAGGGGCAAAAGCTACATACTCCCACTTACTGGGTCCCAAAGTCCAGAATGCACTGACCTATTACTTTGTCCTTCACATCTATGTGTTGATAAATCTGGAAACGTCCACAGCTGCTGATCTGGAGTCCCTCAGGCTGGCGGCTGGGCAGGCCCACTCTGGGGCTAAAGCCTCAGTGTGGGGCTGGGCTCAGCTCCCAGAGCACTGTGCTGGATGATTCCTGCTGGCCTGCTGTGCTGTCCTTAGTGGGAGGTTAGCTTCTCTGTGTCATTTTGTGGGTTCTGAAGCTCTAAATTTTGTTTAGAGTCCCCTTTTTACATGGATTGGGGAAGATGTAAGCCAGAGCAGCAGGGAGGTCCTGCTTCTACTCCACCATCTTGACTCTGCCCCCCAATAAACCTACTTTAAACAATACAGATTTACACAATGTTATAAGTTGGGTTTAAATTAAAATGTTTTTTGCTTCCTGAAGTTTGTGAATTTTGCATTCAAAATTAAAATTATTTTTAAGATTTTAAAGTGGAAAGAAACAATTAAAATATATCTGGATTTGCAAAAATGGAAAATAAATCTAAGTCTTAAGGGAGAGAAAATCAGTTGTCTTCAATTTATGTGTCCAGAGGTTTTTTTTTTTTTTCCTTCCTTCTTTCTTTTTTCTTTTTACAGAATGTAATGGGGGAAAGCTGACAAAACTTTATTCTTGGGTGCTCAGCACTGAAGTCATCAAAAGAAAGGAAAGAAGTTATGGCTAAAAAGTAAAGTGATTTTTGAAACATTTTCTATTCAACAAGCTGTTGATGGTAAGTCCTGGTGTCCAGTACCTCTAGTAACCATACCTCCAAGGGGTGGCTAAGTGGTACATTGAATAGAGCACTGGCTCTGGAGTCAGAAGGACCTGAGTTCAAATTTGGTCTCAGACACTAAACACAAAAACTAGTCATGTGACCTTGGGCAAGTCACTTAACCCCAAGTGCCCTCGATGAACAAAACAAAAACACACTCCCAAACCTACCGTAATACATAAACACAAAGGACAATCATAATATTGCTTATTGGGAGTACTTGAGGTATTATTTGTTTGGATATGTGCATTTTTTAAGTATCTTAACTATTTGAACCCATTCATGGAGTAAGAGTTTGCCCATGTGATATGCCTAGAAAGAAAAGTGAAAAGAAGATAAAGATAATGGGAAAGGGAAAAGTAATTGGAATTCCTTAGGAAAAAAAAAAAAAACATACTTTTTTCCATATTTTGTATTTACGTAGCTCTAGTTTTGTTGTTTTTCTTTTTCTTCCCCTCCTAGTAGTATGCAAGCTCCTTGAGGGTATAGACAAATTTATTTCAATTTTCCATATATTAATATATAGAGTTTGTATATAGTGGTTTCTTTTGGTTTTTTTTTTTTTTTGTTTTGTTGTATATGCCATTTGCCTCTTCCATTTCACTGTGAACTTCTAGGTCCTTGGAAGAAGGTTCTGTTTTTTTCACCTTTCTTTTATGTCCCCAGAGATCAATGCACTTTCTGTCTCATACCAGGCACTTTATGCTTGATGATGGATGGACAGTTGAATGATTGACCATTTGGATCACTTCCCTAGAGTATGGTGCCTAACATATAAATAAATTTTAAATAGCACTCTTTTATACTATTTATAGTATAAAATGTTTTGTTTTGTGTCCTTTTGTATTGTATGATATTGACTTATTTTAATTGAATTGAGGAAAGCATAAGGCAGCAGTTAGCATTTTATTAAGAAAATTTGAGGGGAAGGGAGAGAAAATAGGCAGTATCTCCTCCAATGTGTTTTAAGTCCTTCAAGTGATGAAGTAAAAATATATTTGGGGTCACATTGTTGCTTCATGCAACCTCTACTTTTCTACTACTGCTGGCTTTTTTTTTCATCAAAGACTTTTATTATTTATTATTTCTCTCCTTCCTTTCTCAATTACCCTCTAAATTGTTTAAAGGATAATGCTAGAACCTAAGATAAAGCCTAAAAAATCCCCAGTGGTGACTGGTGTAGAGTTTTATCCCTGATGAGCTGATAGAATTGGCAGCATGTTTGCTGCATATATACCATGGTCAGGAATTCGGATTATAATTCAATTACCTCTTGGACTATATATGTAAACCTATTAAGCACATATAACTTTTTCAGAAAGAAATATATAAAATTATGTATTTACCTTGAAGAAACATATTTCTACAGAAAATGGGGCATCATTTTCTTTGTTTTCAAGTGCCCTTAGTAAGAAAGTAGACTCTAAATTCTTTGATGGATCATAGGCCTCAATGAATAACCCTTAGTTCAACATAAACTAGTTACCTCTACAAGACAGGAAATGGATTAGAAGATTTGGGGTATAAATAAAGGTGAAGGGGGGAAAAAAGGAAGTCACTTCCTTCCAAAACTGAATAATTGGACCTAGTAAGTGTAATGCCAAGCAAAGGAAACTTACCAAGTTTGAAAATACCAGCATAGGTGCTCTCCATTTTATTCATTGAAAAATTAAGAACAGAGAAAATCAAAATATAGCATCATTTAAAATACAGCATTCACCCAGTATAATTCAATAATCTCCAAGTACTACTCCACCCCTGGACATTATAATTCATTTAGTCAATCCCAAAGACCCTCTTCTAAGTACTACTCCACCCCTAAGCTGTACATTCATTTAGTCAACCACAAAGCCCCTTTTCTCAAATGGACATTAGTTTCCAATCATAAGTAAACTACATTCATTTGTTCAATCACAGAGCACAAAAAAGTCAAAAGTTCCCCACCATTTGATCACAATTGAATCTACCCCAGAGTTACAACAAGCTTAAGCACAGCATTTAATACCCAAAGAGAGGTCTTTTCTTCATCTTGACTCCAGGCAAATTCTCAGCAATCTTTGTTCCTGGGGAGACAAAGCTTAGCAAGGCCACAAGACACATTGCCAGTGTCTTCATTAATTAATTCTCTGTCTGCAGAACAGTCCCAGGACCCCTGAAAACATTAGAAAAACCCTCTTCCAGGATTTATGTTAACATACAACAAGAAAATCCTTCTTCAGCGCTTCTGAACCAACAGCAAGGTTCCAGAACCTCTGCAACAACAGGACTGTCTTTCACCAGTGAACAAATCTGGCAAAACAACATCAAAACAGACAGACAAAGTACCAGCATAACAGCCATGTCTCCTCAGTCCTTGCCAGCTCTGGGTGGCAGCTCTCAAAAGTCCTGGGCAATTCAAACTGGCCCTCAGCAATCCTCTTCATCTCTCTCTGCCTCCAAGATGCTGCTTCCAAAAAGTTCTTCTGCCTCACTCTTTTCTTCTGTCTCTCTAAATTTACATCACCAGCTCCTCCCAGTTCAGCCCTCTCTTTTCACATCAACAAGTCCCTCCCACAAGTGGGATTCACAAGCTTTGGGTTTTAACACAATCAAACCAAAAACCAAGCCAATACAGGGGGATCTTTAAATTCCATTAATATCACAGTAAGACACACCTGTAGCAGGCAGACTGATTTTCTCTTTTTTTATTGCACATATCTATCAATAACATATTTGGGGTATGCATTTCCCAATATATGTGCATATTTATGCCTTTAATATTATATAATGGATTACTTTACCAATACAATATGGGCATTATAAAACAAATTTTAAAAGATCTATAAGAAGATGGTGCGGTAAGCAATAAATCACTGTCACTATCACATATTGACCTCTGAAATAGCAGAAAATAGTGCCCCAGGGAAATATCCTGAAACAGCAGTGACAGTGGAAATCCAGGGTGAAGGTATCTTTTAGCCCAGAAAATTTGGAGGATTGGCAAGAGAGGTCTCTTTCAATTTGGCAAAAGGGTAGTACATTCCAGGACAGAAAGTGCTTAACAAGTCAGCAACAAGAGTCACCTCAAGCAAACCAGTGAGAAATCCTGAGGCCCACTGGGGTGGAAAAAGACAAATACTAATACTAACACACCTCACATGCCTTAGCATAGCCAGAGGAACTGGCAGACTTTTGCTCAGAGAATTGCCACATGCTTCAGCACAGCCCCAGGTGGGCATCCTCTAAGAGCCAAACATTTTTGTAATTCAGTGTAGCCCTAGGAGAAATGCAGAAAAACCCTGCCCGGCCTTATCACATGCCAGAAACCACCACTAGGACCTTGGGTCAGAACTATAAAAGCTGCCTCAAGCTGCCAGCACCTGAGGCTCCAGGGCACAAAGCCAGTGGCCAGGCCTCTAGTCCCCAATACAAGAAGCTTGGGACAGTACCCCCTGTGCTCCAGCAAGAGTTTAACTTTAAAAGACACAAAATAGGTGAAAATTAATAGTGACCAAAGACAGTTTTTATGGGGACAGGGAGGATCAAAACACAAACTTAAAAGAGGATAACATTGTCAATACACCTACACCAAAACAAAGGGAAATATTAATTGGTCTCAATCCACAAAAGCCTTCTTGGAAGAGGTTAAGAAGGGTTTTAAAAGTCAAATAAGAGATAGCAAAAAAAGGGAAAAGAAACTAGAGGTTTGCAAGACAGAGTTAGAAGCTTATTAAAGGAAGAACACAAATTGACTGAAGGTAAAAAGTTTATAAATAATAAAAATGGGCAAATGGGGAAAAAATCACTGATGAAAACAACTCCTTAAAAAGAAAAATTGACCAAATGGTAAAAGGATGTACAAAAGGTAACTGAAGAAAACAATTACTTAAAAATTAGAATTAGGCAAGTGGAAGCTAACGACTTTATGAGACATCAAGAATCAATCAAACAAAATCAAAAGAATGAAAAAATAGAAGAAAATATGAAATACCACATTGGACAAACAACTGGCCTGGGAAATAGATCCAGCAGAGATTATTTAAAAATTATTGTTATGCCTGAAAGCCATGATCAAAAAAAAAAAAAAAAGCCTGGAAAGAATCGTTCAAGAAATTATCCAGGAAAACTGCCCTGACATCCTAGAACCAGAGTGTAAAATATTCACTGAAAGAATCTACTGATTACCTCCTGAAGAGATCCCAAAATGAAAACCCCAAGGAATATTTTAACCATATTCCAAAATTATAAGGTTGAGGAGAAAATGCTGCAAGAAGCCAGAAACAACTTAAATGTTGTAGAACCACAACCAGGATTATGCAGGATTTAGCGGTTTCTATATTAAAGGATCAGAGTGACTGGAATATGATATTCTGGAAGGCAAAGAATCATAGATTAGAATCAAAAATCAACTACCCAGCAAAACTGAACATAATCTTTGAGGGAAGGAGATGAGTATTTAATGAATTAGGGTATTTCCAAACTTTTTTTTTTTTTTAAAGAAATAGGGGTTAAGTAACTTGCTCAAGGTTACATGGCCAGTTATTTCTGGGTGTGGTGCTAAGTATCTGAGCCCATATTTGATTCCCAGGTCATCCTGACACTGGAGGCGGTACTCTTACTCACTGAGACACCTGGCTACCCCTGATTTCCAAACTTTTATGAGGGAAAAACAAGAGTTCAACAGAAATTCAGATCTTCAAATATAAGACTCAGGAGAAGCATTTTTACCTTTTTAGGTAAAAAGAAAAAAAATGTTATTCAATAAGGTTAAACTGTTTATGTTCTTATATGGGAAGATGATATTTGAAACTCTTGAGAACTGTACGTTTATTACAACCTAGAAAAGTGCTATACATAGAGAGTATGGACATAAGTTGATTTTTATATGATGATAAAAAAATAACTAAGGGGTGAAAAAAAGAATTGTACTGGGAGAATAAGAAAGGAGGAAGCAGAAAAGTAATTTACATCACATGAAGAGGCACAAAGACACAAAGACCTTTTAGAGAGGAGGGGGAAAGGAAGGGAGGCAAGTATCGTCTGAATCTTACTCTCATAGGATTTCCCTCAAAGAGAGAAGAACATACACATTCAACAGGATATAGAAATCTTTGTTAATCTATAGGAAATAGGAATGGAATAGAGAAAGAAATGGAAGAAGGTCTATAGAAAGCAAAGCAAAAGTAACAGAAGAAGTAGTAGGGGAAAAGGGGATAAAAGAGGGGTAATAAAAGTGAGGGCAGATTGAGAGAGGCAGTGGTCAGAAGCAAAACAAAGGAGAAGAGGGAAAGGGAGAAAGAAGAGAGAAAAGCATAAATGGAGGAGGGGATGGAATGGAGAGAAAGATGCAATTAGTAATCATAACTATGAATGTGAATGGGATTAACTCTCTGACAAAACAGAAGCAGACAGCAGAGTGACTGAAAACAATAATCTTACAATATGTAGTTTTCAAGAAACACATTTGAAGCAGAGAGATATACAGAGAGTAAAGGTAAGGGACTGGGGCAGAATATAGTCTGCTTCAGCTAAAGTAAAAAAAAAAAATAAAGGTAACAATCCTGACAAAGCAAAAAGCAAAAATAGATCTAATTAAAAGACATAAGGAACGACAATAAATGCTGCTAAAAAGTACCATAGACAATGACTGATGTAATAGTAACAGTAATTTGGAGATTCTCTTGTATTGGCAAGCACTTAGCACCTTGTTTCAAGTGTGATTGTATCAAGTATTATGATCTCGGATTTGTGAATCCCACAGTGGGAGGAACTTCCTATTGTAACAAGAAGGTACAAAACAGGGAGGAGCTAATACCTTATCTAAGAAAAAGCCCAAGCTGAGAAAGGCCAGAATTTCTCTCTATGAGCATCTGGAGGCTGGGCTGCTATTGCTGGACTGAGGACTGAGGTGAGAATTGAGAAGAAGTGAGAAGAGAAATGTGAACTGAGAACTGCGACAGAACTTCTTGGAGCAAGCAATTGGAGGCTGAGGAGAAGAGGCCCAGGCTGGAGAAAGTGATTTTGATTTTGAGAACAGAACTTGTTGTGGCAGAGCTTCTTCTGAGAGCCAGCCAGAACTTCTGCTGAGATCTTTCTCCTAGGAACTTCTGCTGAGAGCTTCCAAGAACCAGCTGGAAATTCGGCTGAGGGGCTACTGTGAGTGAGAGAGGAGGATCTGTGCTTGAGGGAACCTGTTCTGTTGTGAAGGCTTGGGAATGTGGGTGTTCACTGCATTAACCATGTGTACCAACCTTGTGGTTACTATAATGACTGTCTTTCTGGTTCTGGGACTCAGTTTCCTGGTATTTGAATAAGGACTTGAGGTGTACTAGACACTGTTAACTTCAATATGGAACAGCAAACACACAGAGAACTGGACAAGGAATTGGGAACTGTCTGCCTTTGAACCCAGGTGACAGCTTGGTGGATTCAGGTACGTGCTAGGACCATGGAAGAGGAAACATGGAAGCTGAGAACTTGCCTTGAGTCAAGATGAAAAAAAGACCTCTCCTTGGGTATTTAATGCTGACTGATGAAATTGTAACTTACTTGTGACCTAGGGGTGGATGGCTTTTGTGCTTTCCACTGCTCCTTAAGAGGGTAACTGAGTAGTGACTGATGATATTGTAACTCGATTGCACTCCATGGGTGGAGGACTTTGAACTTTGTACTTTGTATCAATTAAGGAGGCTCCTTCTTAAGTGTGATTGAATTAAGGATTTACTAAATGAAGGACTTACTAAATGAATGTTATCTTTTGCTAAAAACTATGTGACCACTTTGGTGAAAACTATGTGGCTATTTTAGTGATAAGTTGTGAAGGTATACCATTCTTAACAATGTACTTTGTTTTCTGTGAATGTTTTGCTCTGTTTGTTACTGAATAAATAGAGTTTGCTATACTGTGTACTCAGAACCTTGAAAGTGTTCACAGCAACAGTCCTCTGGAAAGTGATAGAAATACTAAACACATATGCACCAGCTGCTATATAGCATCCAGATTCTTAGAAGAGAAGCTAAGTGAGTTACAAGAAAAAATAGTCAGCAAAACTATACTACTGGGACCCTCAACCTCCCCCCTCCCAGAACTAAATTAATCTATCTACAAAATAAACAAGAAAGAAGTCCAAGAGATTAATACAATTTTGGAAAAGTTAGATATGATAGACCTCTGGAGAAAATTGAATGGGGATAGAAAGGAATACACATTTTTTTCTCAATGGTACATGGCACCTACACAAAAATGACCATATACTAGGGCAAAAAAAACCCTACACAATTCAAGGCAGAATGGCAGAAATATTGAACACAACCTTTTCACAACATGGTATAATAAAATTTATGTATAATAAATGGCTATGGAAGGGTAGACTAAAAATTAATTGGAAACTAAATTATCCAATCTTAAAGAAAGAATAGGTTAAACAACAGATAATAGAAATAATCAATGAGACAAAATACCAAAACTTATGGAATGCTTCCTTAAGGGAAGTTGAATACCTGTAATTGCTTACATGAATAAAATAGAGAAAGAGTAGATCAATGAATTATGCATGCAATTGCAAAAGCTAGAAAAAGAACAAATTAAAAATACCCAATTAAATAACAAATTAAAAGTTCTGAAAATTAAATAAGAGCATAATAATACTGAAAGTAAGGATGCTATTGAACTAATAAATAAAATTAAGAGCTGGTTTTATGGAAGAAAAAAACAAGAAAAGATATAAACCTTTGGTTAATTTGATTTTTGAAAAGAAAGAAGTAAATCAAATTACCAGTATCAAAAATGAAAAGGGTTAATTCACCACCAGTAGCCTTATTCAATATCACACTAAGAATCTTAGTTTTAAGAATAATAGAAGAAAAAGAATTAGAAGGAACTAGAATAGGCAACGAAGAAACAAAGCTATCACTCTTTGCAGATGATATGATGGAATAATTATAGAATCATTAAAAAACTTCTTGAAATAATTAACAATTTTATCAGAGTTGCAGGATATAAAATAAACCCACAAAATCATCAGGATTTCTATATATTACTAACAAATCTCAGCAACAAGAGATATAAAGTGAAATGCCATTTAAAGTTGTTGTAGACATGAAATATTTGGGAGTTGGGGATGTTTAGGTGGCACAGTGAGTAAAGCGCTGGCCCGGAGTCAGGAGGACCCTGACTCAGACACTTAACACCCCGCCACCCCATACACACACAAAATTAGCCATATAACCTTGGGCAGGTTACTTAACCCCAATTGCCCTCTAAAAGGCAAAAAAAAAAATGGGGCAGCTAGGTGGCACAGTGAATAGTGTACCAGTCCTAGAGTCAGTAGGACCTGAGTTCAAATCTGCCCTCAGACACTTAACACTTACTAGCCATGTGACCTTGGGCAAGTCACTTAACCCCAATTGCACTCCAAAAAGCAATATATATATATATATATATATATATATATATATTTGGGAGTCTACCTGCCAAGAAAAACCCAGGAATTATATGAACACTATTATAAAACACGTCACAAATAAAGTCATATCTAAATAATTGGAAAATATCAGTTGCTCATGGGTAGACTGAATTAATATAATAAAAGTGATAATTTTACCAAAGTTAGTTTTCCTATTCAGAACCATACCAATCAAACTACCAAAACATATTTTGTAGAACTAGAAAAAGAAAAATAAAATACATCTGGAAGAGCAAAAAGTTCAAAATATCAAGAGAATTTATGAAAAGAAATGTAAATTAAGGTTGCCTGGCCCATACTAGATTTAAAACTATATTATAAAGCAATAATCATCAAAACTACTTGGTACTGGCTAAGAAATGGAGTGGTGGAGCAGTAGAATAGGTTAGGAACACAAGACACAGTAGTCAATGACTCTAGTAATCTTTTTCTTTTTTTCTTTTTGGAGGGCAATTGGGGTTAAGTGACTTGCCCAAGGTCACACGGCTAGTTTTATGTTAAGTGTCTAAGGCTGGATTTGAACTCAGGTCCTCCTGACACCAGGGTCAATGCTCTATTCACTGTGCCACCTAGTCGCCCCAGTAATCTACTTTTTGATGAAGCCAAAGATTCCAGCTTCTGGGATAAGAACTCAGTATTTGACAAAAACTTCTGGGAAAACTGGAAAATAGTATAACAGAAACTAGGCATAGACTATTTTTTTATACTGTATACCAAAATAAAGTTAAAAAAGTACATGATTTAGACTTATAATTTAGACATAAGCGGTAATACTATAAGTAAATTAGGAGAACAAGGAATACATTACTGTCAAGTCTATGGAAACTGGCAGAATTTGTGACCAAACGAGATAGAGAGCATTATGAAAAGCAAAAAAAAGGATAGTTTTGATTACATTAAATTGAAAGGTTTTTGCACAAACAAAGCCATTGTAACCAAGCTTAGGAGGGAAGCAGAAAGCCTGGAAACAAATTTTATAGCTGGGATCACTGATAAAGGCCTCCTTTCTAAAATATGTAGAGAACTGAGTCAAATCTGTAAGAATAAAAGTCATTCCCCAACTGATGAATGTTCAAAGGACAGAGACAGACATTTTTCAAGTGAAGGAATTAAAGCTATCTATGAAAAAAGGCTTTAAATCAATATAGATTAGAGAAATGTGAATTAAAATAAGTCTGAGGTAACAAACACGTCACACCTATCTGATTGGCTAACATGACAAAATAGATAAATGGTAAATGTTGGAGAAACGTAGGAAGATTGGAACACTAATGCATTGTTGGTGGAGATATGGACTAATCCAACCATTTTGAAGAGCAATTTGGAACTATGCCAAAGGGTTATAAAACTGAGATCCAGCCCTTTGATCTAGCAATTTCACTACTGGATTGTAACAGTAATGTAATTTGAATTTGAAGATCCCTTTGTTTTGGCAAAGTTATTAAGTACTTAATGCTTAGTAGCTGATCAAGCCTCTGTTGGGGAAACAAGGTATGAGCTCCTTGTTACTGATGCAACAGGAAGGGGTTGGCTGAAACAGGAAGCTAATGCTGTGTATATAAGAAAAGCCCCAGAGAGGCACAGTCAGAATTTCTTGAGAACAGCACCTGGTGGCAGAGCAGCTACAGAAGACAGAATGGAGAACTGAGCCAGAATTTCCTGAGAACTTGTGGTGGTGGAGCTTCTTCTGAACAGGAGCCCAGGAGTCCAGAGCCTAGAGTCCAGAGTCCAGAGACAGGAGCCCAGGGACCCAGGCCAGGAGCCCAGGAGGAGCATGACTGGGATACTGAGACTTTTTCTGTTTGTGGCTTGGTTGAGCCTTGAATTCCCAGATGGAGCAGAAATGGTGAAGGAGCTGACATGGACCAGACCCTGTGAACTTCAGTGTGGAGCAGGACCTACCCAGAGAGCTGGACAGAGAACTGGGAGCTGTCTGCCAATGAACCCAGGTGACAGTCTAGTGAATCCAGGTAGAATCTGGGACCATGGAAGGGGATCCAGGGAATACGAGAAAAGTCCCCAAGTCAAGATGAAAAGAGCCCTCCTTGGATACTGAGTAATTATGGAATTATAGTTTACTAGTGACCTAGGTGTAGAGGGTTTTGTGTATGATACTTAGTAATTGATTGCTGAATAAGTGACTGATTGAGTTAATCAAGTGTGCCCCATAAGTGGAAGACTTTGACTATTGTACTTTGAGACTATGTTGTGAATATTATATTGTGATTTTCTGTGATAAGTTGTAATGTTGTGAATGCTGTACCTTGATTTTCTGTGTAAGTTTTGCTTTTATTTGTTATGGAATAAATAGAGTAATCACTATATTGTGTAGTCAGAAACTTAAAAGATGTTCACAGTAGCATTCTTCTGGAAAGATGCTTGTGCATGGCATTACATAGGTTTGTATCCCAAAGAGATCATAAAAAAGAAAATGACCCACATGTACAAAAATATTTGCAGCAGTTTTTTTTTTTTTTTGTGGTGGCCAAAATTAGTAAATGAGGGGATGCCCTTCAATTGGGGAATGATTGAACAAGTTGTGGTATGTGAATGTAATGGAATACTACAGGCAGAATTCAGAGAAACCTGAAAAGACTTACATGAACTGATGCTGAATGAAGTAAGCAGGAACTGGTGAACATTGTGCACAGTAACAGTGACATTGTGTGATGACCAACTTTGATAGAGTTAGCCCCTTTCAGCAATACAATGATCTAAGACAGTTCCAAAAGACTTATCATGGAATATGCTATCCACATCCAGAAAAAGAACTATAGAGTCTTAATGTATCATGAAGCACACCATTTTCTCTTTTTTTTTCTCACCATTTTCCCCTTTTGTTCTGATTCTTCTTTCACAACACGACTACTGTAAAAATTTCTTTAATATGATTGTACTTATATAACCTATATCAGATTGCATGATGGCTTGGGGAGTGGAAAGGGTATGGAGGGAAAAAATTAAGAACTCAAAATCTTATAAAAGTGACAGTTGAAAACTAAAAAAGAAAAAGAAATCAAATGCTACCTATATTCAATCAGTCACACAATAAGAATTTCAATGTCTAATACTTGTCCCACTCTGGGTACAAAGAAAGGTAGAAGATAACCAAGACAGTCCCTGTTCACCAGGATTTCACAGTCTAATGAGAATGATAACATGCAAATAGCCATGTTTGCACAACCTAGGTAGAATACAAATTGGAAATTATCAACAGAAGGAAGCTATTAGAATTAAGAGGAATCAAGAATGTTTTTTTTTTTTTTTGTAGAAAGTAGGGTTTTAGCTGGAATTCAAAAGAAGTCAGGAAAACTAGGAAAGACAGGAAGTAGAGATGAAGAGGGAGCTCCTTCCAGGCATGGAAACCTCCAGAGTTCAATTTTGGTACAGCAAGGAATTCAGTGTTGCTGAGTAACAAAAACAAAAAAAAATGTGAGGAGCCTAAAAAGATTGCCATAGGGGAGCAGGTATACAGGGTATTTGAATGTCAAAAAGAAAATTTTATGTTTGATCATAGAATTGATAACAACTGGAGTTTTGAACAGAGGATTGACATGGTCAATGATTTATCTTATGTAATAATTAATTAAGTTGATTTAACTCTTACTAAAATGGTATCATTGCTACTGATTCTTAGGGAATGAATACATTAGCATTTATTAAGCAATTACTCTATAGCAAACATTTTACAAAATTGTGGGGAAGCATATACAAAAGCAAGAACAATTCTTGCCCCCAAGGAGTTCATAGTTTCATAGGAGAAGGAAATATATGTGGAAGCAATGAGCAGAGTATTTTGATTTCAATAGTTGCCAGAAAAATGACTCTTGTCACATGAGAATAGATTGATAGAACCAAGGAGCAATGGCAGTATTGATTTACCATACAGTTCCAGATCTGAAAAGGAGAAATGATTGTTAGGTAGGCAGAGGGGAAGGTAATGCAGTCTCTGACAATATTTCCTGGTATCAGCCCACATATATTGGGCTACATTATCAATCAGAACAGTTGAGAAAGGGGGCAGGGAAGAAAGTCTAGGGTAGGAGTCCTGGAATTGGGAAGAATTAAGTCCTCCCAGAAATGATCTAAAGACTGGGCAGGAGAATGGTTGCCAAGAAGTTGGCCCACTGGTAAAACCAAAGTGATTGAACAAACTTCATTATTGTAAAAAATCGTGGCTTAATACTTTGTGGCACAACATGTCATAATATGCTTAAAGTGATGATGCTGCTGTCATTCCCTCTATGTTGTGCAACACCCATTCTTCCCTAAGGATAAATCTTGTACCATACATGACACAGGACTGTCTGACATAAACCAAGTGAGAACATCAATGTCAAATCTGTATATTAAACATTATTAAAGTTGAATATCTTTCTACATTTTTCTAGTATTTTTCCTCAAATGCATGCATCAATCAGACCTTACTCTTGTCACATCCTTTTAGTTAGCAGTATCTGATCTTAAGGAAACAAACACAGAGAGCTAGTTGGAGCCTAGATATTAATATTGGCAGGTGGGTAGCACAGGGAGTGTGGGACAGCATTCCATTTGCTTAAAGAAGTCAAGGTATTAGAATGCTAAGCTAGAAAGAATTATTGATTGGAATGAACATCTTTAATTTATTATGTCAACTTGTTGTCTGAAATACAAAAGTAAGCATAGTGTAGTAACCATGCTGGAACGCTAATTTGGGGTGAGCTTATAAATAGCTCCTTCTGGAGGACTGCTGTGATCCCTCTTGCTATGTGTCTTCACCTTTAACCCATTCATAAATACTAAGGCAGTCACAATTTTTCAGGGACACATTTTTTTTTCATTCATTTGTTTCCTTCTTTCAGAAATCATATTGTTCAGCTAGTTTTCAAGCTGTTCCTCTCTAACAGTTTTGGAGGTATTTAATGATTGCTTAGATTCTAAGCTCTTTGTTTTCATTACAGAGAATTTTATCAGAGTTTTTATTCCTCTTGAACCTCCTTTCTGTATTTCTTAGATTTGGGGTCCTGATATATCTGAACTGTTAGAGCTGCTATGTTCCTTTTTTATAGGACCATCTATATTTAGCAATAGATTTCATTCTTCATATATAAGAGTCCTAGCTGGCAGCAACTGGAGAGTGATTTTGGTTTTTTGACAAACATCAAAAAACATGACATTCCTCTGTCTTGACTTATAGACTGGCAACAACATTTCATAAAGTCTGGCCATATTATCTGCATGCTGAGGCCTCTGGCACCTTCTATTTTTTTGTTTGTTTGTTTCATTTGTGGCAGCTCTGGACAGTCTATAGCCTGAACCAAATTTGAAGTTGCACTTAGCAAAAATGGCAAGGCTCACAGTCTACATTGAGGGCTGATATCCATTTAGGTTAAGACATGAAGCATTGCCATCTAACGTTTTACTCTGAAATTGTGAATAGTAACTCACAGAGCTCAGTATGACACTGATATCTTAGCCTTTTAGTGATTTTTCTCCCCTCTTAAATTTCTTCCTCTTTTTCAATTTGTTAGAGAAAATCTGTCCTTTGGAATAATTCATACAATATTTTTTTTCTCAAATTTATGGGGCACTGTTCCTTCTTTGTCATTTAAATTTTTACCCAAAGTTGTCCCAATCTATTCTTTTCAACAATACTAAATGTTATCTGTCTTCATATAACCTTTTTTTAAAAGTTTAATAGTATTTTATCTCTCCCTTTACATGTCAAGAAAACTGTTAGCCTTCATTTTTACAAGATTTTGAGTTCTAAATTTTTCTCCCACCCTCCTTCTCCTCTCCTCTTCTGTAAATGATAGAAAGGTTGGTGTATTTCATACATGTGCTAGCATGGAAAAATATTTCCATATTAGTCATAATTGTGAAAGAAGAAACAGGTCAAATGGGAAAAAACATGAGGAAAAATAAAGCAGGTGAAAAATATATGCTCTGCTGTGCATTCAGATTTCTTCAGTTCTTTATCTGTATATTTATAACATTTTACCTCCTGAGTCCTTTGTGTTTGTCTTGGATCATCATGTTGCTGAAAACAGTTGAGTCATTCATAATTGGTCATCACACAATGTTGCTGATACTGTGCACAATGTTTTCCTGGTTCTTCTCTTTTCACTTTATGTCAGTTCATACAAGTTTTTGCAGGATCTTCTGAAATCTGCCTGTTCATCATTTCTTATAGCATAGGAATATTTCATTACATGCATATGCTAAACTTGCTCAGCCATTTCCTAAACGATGGGGAGCCCTAGTGGTATTGCTGGATCAAAGGGTTTGGTTGCCTTTTGGGAATAGTTCCAACTTGCTCTCCAGAATTCTTGAATCAGTTCACAACTCCACCAACAGTGCATTAGTGTCCCAATTTCTTCACATCCTCTCCAACATTTATCATTTTTCTTTTTTGTCCTATTTTGTACTTTCATTGTTCGATTAGTCATTCTGATACATGTGAGGTGGTATTTCAGAGTTGTTTAAATTTGTATCTCTCTTATCAAAAGTGATTCAGAGCACTTATTCAGATGCCTAGAAATAGCTTTGATTTCTTCATTTAAAAACTATCTGTTCATGTATTTGACCATTTATGAATTGGAATAACTTTTAGTCTTTTAAATTTGACTCAGTTCTCTATATATTTGAGAGATTGGGCCTTTATGAGATACACTTGCTATAAAGGTTGTTTCTCAGCTTTCTGTTTTCCCGTTAATCTCAGGGGCATTGATTTTTTTGAACAAAAATTTTTTTTTATTTAATATGATCAAAATCATCTATTTTACATTTTGAATGCTCCCTATCTCTCCTTTCATCATGATTTTTTTTCCTACACATAGATATGACAGGTAGATTATTCCTTGCTCTTCTAATTTGTTTATAATGTAATCCTTTATGTCTAAATCATGTACCCATTTTGACTTTATTTTCATATATGGTGTGAGATGTTGGTCTACACCTAGTTTGTGTCCTATAATTTTCCAGTTTTCCCAACAGTTTTTGTCAATTAGTGAACTTTTATCCCAGAAGCTGGGGTCTTTGGATTTATCAAAGAGTAGAATAGTAGAAAAATTGACTACTGTGTCTTGTGTACCTATTCTAGCCCATTGATCCACCACTCTATTTTTTATCCAGCACTAGATAGTTTTGATGATAACTGCTTTATAAAATGGTTTGAGATCTGCTATTACTAGGTGTTGCAGCAAGCACCCCAGTGTCCCCAGGGTGCCTGCTCACACAGGTTCTTGGATCTGCTTTGTTAAAGGAAAGCAACTCAAAATGGGTTAACAAGCTTACTTTAATCAGTCAGACATATATCGTTTACCTTGTTCAGGAGAAAAGGTCAGCACCCTGAACCTCAAAGTATACAGGCATAATTATCAAGACAGAAACATCAAGTAGACAGATTTCCAAACTGTCCAACCATTACATCCATACCCAGTCAACATCTGGGTTTCCACATTCTGGGTTTTTCAAAGCTGGGGGACTCTCAACAACGGCTTCCCAGAATTCAGATCAAATCACAGAATACTTCTCAAAGTGAGTCCCAAAACAAAGCTACACATCAGGGCTTATATAGCCTTCTCCTGGCTCAGAGAATGTAACAACCTTATTGACTCACTGGCCAATCAAGAAGTATCTACTGAAAAACAAGCCTCCCTCCCCAGGCTTCAGGTGCATTTTAGCCTAGGGGCAGGGAAGATCTTCCAAATTTTCATTCCCATTACATTCGGCCCCAAGATCTTTCATGCCCTTAGCATAGACAATTTACTTTTGAATTAGCACTAAACATCTCTTAGGTCACATTTTCAAAGTACAGAAGTAAAGTTACCAAAGGGGCCACTGGGCCTTAAACAAACACAAAGTACATAGCATTATCACCATTATCACTTCAGTTCAAAACAAGAGTTCAAATAAAGTTGGGGGGGGTGTCCTTCCCCTCACACAGCTCCAGCCCCTGCTTCCAAGTACAGAGAGGGGGCTGGGCAACAAAACCAACAAGGTGGGGTCCCTGGAGATCCAAGGCACTTCATCCCACCCACCATAGTCACAAGTCCATCCTCCCCCAGGGTCCCAAACTGTGGGATGCATCCAGGAAACACATTCCGTGCCCCTGCTTTGCTGCTCATTACTTATCTTTTCCTGTGGCTGAATTCCAAACTCCTGGGCTCCTTCTCCTCCGCTGCTCCTGGCTTCTGCCCAGGTCCTGATGCAGGCAGCTCACCATTCCCGCTCTCAGCTCAGCGAAGTCTGCATGCAGGACATTCTTCTCTCCTGCTCCACAGCTCCACAGAATCACGGCTACCACAACTGGGTAACAAACAATTATCCCAGTCCCCATACTTTCCTTTTACTCTGCAGATCCTGTTCGTGATGCCATTTTGTAGCAGCAAGCACCCCAGCGTTCCCAGGGTGGCTGCTAGCAATACAGGTTCTTGGATCTGCTTTGTTAAAGGAAAGCAACTCAAAATGGGTTAACAAGCTTACTTTAATCAGTCAGACATATATCGTTTACCTTGTTCAGGGGAAAAAAGGTCAGCACCCCAAACTTCAAAGCATACAGATAGAATTATCAAGACATTAACAGATCAAGTAGACAGCTTTCCAAACTGTCCAACCATTACATCCATACCCAGTCAACATCTGGGTTTCCACATCTGGGTTTTTCAAAGCTGGGGGACTCTCAACAACAGCTTCCCAGAATTCAGATCAAATCACAGAACACTTCTCAAAGTGAGTCCCAAAACAAAGCTACACATCAGGGCTTATATAGCCTTCTCCTGGCTCAGAGAATGTAACAACCTTATTGACTCACTGGCCAATCAAGAAGTATCTACTGAAAAACAAGCCTCCCTCCCCAGGCTTCAGGTGCATTTTAGCCTAGGGGCAGGGAAGATCTTCCAAATTTTCATTCCCATTACACTAGGTCACCTCCTTTGTAGTTTTTCCATGAATTCCTTTGATATTCGTGATGTTCTTTGAGATTATGTCTTTTGTTATTTATTTCTAGCTCTATAAAACAGTTTTATTAATAATTTGATTGGTATGACACTAAGTAAATTTGTTTAGCAGAATTGTCTTTTTTTAAAATTATATTGGCTCTGCCTACCCATGGGTAATTGATATTTTCCCCATTGTTCAGTTCTGACTTTATTTGTGTGAAGTGTTTTGTAACTGTGTTCATATAGCTCCTAGGTTTGTCTTGGCAAGTATAATTCTAAGTATTTTACATTGCTTGCAGTTGTTTTAAATAGAAATTATCTTTCTATTTCTTGCTTCTGGGCTTTGTTAGTCATATAATGAAATGCTGATTATATACATGGATTTATCATATATCCTGCAACTTTGCTCAAGTTATTGGTTATTTCAAGTAATTTCTTTAGTTGATTCTCTAGGCTTCTTTAAGTATACCATAATAGCATCTGCAAAGAGCCATCATTTTGTTTCCTCAATGCCTATACTAATTCCTTTGATTTTTCTTCTCTTATTGTTATAGCTGACATTCCTAGTACTATAGTGTATAATAATGTTAATAGTGGGCATCCTTGCTTCAACCCTAGTCTTAGCTTACCTCCATTACAGATTATGCTTGCTGATAGTTTTGGATAGATACTGCTTATCAATTTAAAGAACAGTCCCTTTATTCCTATGTTCTTTTGTGTTATAAATAGAAATGGGTGTTGTATTTTGTCAAAAGATTTTTCAGTATCTATTTAGATAATCATATGACTTCTATTCCATTGGTTTTGTTATTAATATGATCAAATATAATGAGAGGAGATAAGGAGAGTCAGAATAGGGTAAATCATCTCATATAAAAAAGGCAAGGGAAAACTGTTACAATGCAGGGGAAGAACAGGAAGGCAAAAGGGAATGGTTCAACGTTACTCTCATTGAATTTGGTTTAAGGAGGGAATAACATATACACTAAACTGGGTATCTTACCCTACAAGAAAGTAGGGGGGAACAGGATAATAGGGGGGATGATAGAAGGAAGGGAAGATAGGGGGGAGTGTAGTTAGAAGCACACACTTTTGAAAAGGGACAGGGTCAAAGTAGAAAATAGAACAAGTGGGGGCAGGATAGAATGGAGGGAAATATAGTCAGTCTTTCACAATATATCCACTATGGAAATGTTTTGCATAACTACATATGTACAACCTGTATTGAATATTGCTTATCTTCCCAGTAAGGGTGGGTGATAAGGGAAGAAGGGAAAAAATCTGGAATTCAAAGTTTTGTAATCAAATGTTTAAAAGTATATATATTTTTCCATGCACTCGGAAATAAGATATACAGGTGCTGGGGTATGGAAATCCATCTTACCCTATTGGAAAGTTGGAGGGGGAATGGGAGAGGATATAGGAGAGAATAGATTGGAGGAGGGGGTATTCAGTGCAATCACTGTTCTTGGGTGGTGGGCAGGAGAAAGACGGGGGGAAAATTTGTAACTCAAAATCTTGTAGAAAAGAATGAATGTTGTACACTAAAATAAAAATAAAATTAAAAACAATAGCTCTTAGATGTAAAACCACAGAAAAAATTTTGATGTTATTCCACTTGGTGAATATATGTTTAGTATTGGTATTGCTTAATTGCCTATGATACGTTTTAACAAGATGTAGTTTCCTTCCTTATCTCTTTTAATTATTTTTAATTTTACAACTTAATTTATAAATTAATTTAATAATTTTAAATATTTTTGCTTTTTCTCTGTCTGAGGTAAGGATTGCTACCTCTGCTCTCTTTTCTTTAGTTAAGCTGAAACATAGTATACTCTGCTCCAGGCTTTTATTTTTACTTTTGTATGTATCTCTCTGCTTCAAGTGTGTTTCTTGTAAGCAACATGCTCCAAGATTCTGTTTTTTTTATCTGTTATCCACCTCCTTTTAATGGGAGAGTTCATTCCATTCACATTCACCATTGTAATTACTGTGTGTTTCTTTCCATCCCATTCTTCTTGCTGTTTGTCCTCTATTTTCACCCTTTTCTATCTCAGCAGTTTTGTTTATGTCTACCACTTCTTCTCATCTGCCATCCCTTCTCTCAGCCTCCAACCCCACCCTCATCCATTTACTTAATCTCTTCCCCTCCTCCTTCCCTACTGGGTAAGATAGATTTCTATATTGGATTTCTGGGAGCCATGATGGAAGAGTAAGAAGCAAATCATTGTAGCTGTTATATAGTAACATTCAAATAACCATAAAATAGCTCCCCAGAACAAATACTGAATGGAGCCAGTGGAAAGATGGGATTGAGTGGTCTTTTCACCCAGGAGACCTGGAAGATAAGCAATAAAAGTACATCTCCCTCAACTAAAAAGGGGAGCACATTTCAGGACAGGAAGCTTCCCAGTAAGCCCCATCTCAGCAAACCAGTAGGAGATCCTGAGCCCAGTGTGGTAAAGCAGGCAAATGCCAGCACCAGAATCCCACACTTGCCTCAACATAGCCAGGGGAACAAGAGGACTCTATTTCTGGGACCCCCACATGCTTTGGAATAGGCCTGGACAAACAGGCATCTTACAGTAGCTGAACCTCCATACTTCAGCACAACTACCAGTGTAGAGCATTCTCCAATGACTGGATATGCTCATGTATCATCACAGCCCAGGGAAAACAGGTGCCCTCCAGTGACCAGACTTCCATGGACTTCAGTGTAATCCCAGAGAAATGCACAAAAAACCCACTAGGGCACAATGCCATGAGGATCTTAGTTCAAAACAAGGTAACTACCAGACCCCCAAACCTCCAGCAACACTAGTCACATCCTCGTTCAACCCCTCAACACAGTATCAGAGAAAATGTCCCCCATGGGCCTCAGTGCAACATAATGTAGCACCAGGTAAAGAGCCAGGGCCCAGCACCACTGGCACAGGAAGTCTAAGACAGAACCCTTTCCACCTCGGGAGCAAAGATTAAATTAAGAAGAAAGGCAAAAGGTTCCCCCAAAAAGATGAACAAAAAAACAACAACAAAAAGAATCCGACCGTAAAGTTATTGTTGTGACAGAGAAAATCAAGACAATCCCAGAAGAGGACAACAATGTCAAAACACCTATGGGCAAAAATTCAAATAAAAATTAGAAGTGGTCTCAGGCACAGAGAGAACTCAATAAAGAGCTCAAAAAGGAGCTTAAAAATCATATAAGACAGGTAGAAGAAAAGTGGGAAAAGAAATGAGAATGATTCAAGAGAATTATGAAAAAAAAGACTGAGCAGTTTGGAGAAAAAAAAACAATTGCTTAAAAAGTACAATTGGTCAAATGTATAAAGAAATACAAAAATGCACTTTAGAAAATAACTCCTTACAAATTACAATTGGCAAAGGGAAAAGAAAGTACAAAAGCTAATTGAGGAAAACAGAGCCTTAAAACTGAGAACTGGGCAAGTGGAAGCTAATGACTCTATGAGACAAAAGGAATCACTTAAGTACAATCAAAGGAATGAAAAAAACATGGAAGAAAGTGCAAAATACCTCATAGGGGAAAAATCAGATCTCGAAAATAGATCCAGGAAAGACAATATAAGAATCATTGGACTACCTGCAAACCACAATCAAAAGGATGACCCGGACAGCATCTTTCAAGAAATTGTCAAGGAAAACTGCCCTGGTATTCTGGAACCAGAGAACAAAATAGGCAGAGAGAGGAAAACAGGAGGAAGAATAAGATTGAGGGAAATGAACAATTAATAATAATAATAACTGTGAATGTGAATAGGGTGAACTCTGCCATAAAACAGAAAAGGATAGTGAAGTGTGTCAAAAAACAGAATGCTATATTGTTTACAGATATACATCATTTAATCAGTAAACAAGTATGTATTAAGCACTTACTATATATGAGACAACGTCTTTAATCTTGGATGTATAATTCTTGTCTTCTTGTTCTCTACCATTCAACTTAATTGACCTTCTTGGTCCAATGCACAATTTTATTACTGCCTTGCATCTTTTGTTTCTAATATTTTATTCATGGTGTTCCCCGTCACTGGAATATACTCCCTTCTTTATTTACACCTCTTAGCATACCTTGAAAAGTACCACCTTTCCCATGATGCCTTTCCTGATCCTTTTGCCCCACATCCAAGTTTTTCTTTATCCAAAATGACTTTGTAATTATTTTGTATCAGTATTTCAAATATGTTTATGCTTCTACATTGTCTCATCCAATAGAAGGTAAACTACTGAAGGGCAATATAAATTTTATTTTTATCGTGTCCTCATTCCTTAGCACAGGGTCAAACACATAGAAGGCTCTTAAGAAATGATTCTTGATTGACCACTTAAATTCAGATTTGCAGTTTTGATCTATCTAATCAAAGCTATACTCAATGGTTTCTGTCTATAGTCAGTCACTCTGTAATTAAGACACACTTGGGATGCATAAATCCAATAATTAAAACAAAAACAAAGTCAATAAAATGGAATGTGGCAGATAACAGATATAGATGATCTGTATCTAGTGGATTATCTTGTATCTCCAACAAAGGCAATTAGGGAATCAAAGTCCCATGCAATTTTTACCCATAACAATGCTTTGGGAGACAGATAGTTTAGCTGAATTCAAAACTAAGGTATCAAGGGGTTGGAGCATAAAATTGATGTGCAATGTCCTCATCTAGGATCACTCACAAATTTAGTCTCCAAAATTAGAGCTTGGTTCCACGGTTCTAAATACCTTGAGAGTGCCTCTATCTTCCCTGTTTCTTGATTTATGCTTTCAACCCTCTGTGTCTGGTTCTATCTTATATCCTCCCCACCCCGCCCCAACTTCTGAGTAAATCAGTTTCTTATAATTCATGTCATGGTATGAGATTTCCATTGCCCTTTAACTGGAGATGGTTAAAGTTGCTGATCTCATATGCCAATTATTTTGGATATAGTTCTTAAAGTAAACCAAATAAACATTCCTTGGATTTACCACCTAGAAAATATATATATTTTTTTCACTAAAATGTCCCTAAAATAATCATTGTAGATTTGCATATAGACATCCCTGTTTTCAAAGAGAAATCATGCTGTGTGATTTATTGGACTCAATCTGCCAAGATGTACTATTGCCAATTTTCAAAAGATTCCCTAGATTTGAAAAGATTAATTTTGCTGAGAAATTTGTATAACAGTCTTATTAACAGTTCTGGTTGACAAATCTGGTACTGCTGAAAGAATGCAAGCAATTTTGGTAACAGTGGGTGAAGTGAGCTGAAGAGGCTGGACATATGTGGTCAATAGGCTACATCTGGCCATAAATAACTATGTTTTACTTTTCTAATAAAAAATTTTTATAACATTATATAAAAATGAGGAAACAAGGAATGACTCTCCCTCCCTCCCTCCCTCTCTCTCTCTCTGTCTCTGTTTGTCTTTCTGTCTCTCCTTTCTTGGTTCTTCAGGTTGTAAACTTATTTGGATTTTGTTCCTACATTTTGGATAACATTAAGTTCTTTCTACATGTGAAGTAGAAAAAAACCCCCTAATTTTTAAAAGTCTGAATGATCAATAAACAATGTTTGGTTGTATGTGTGTATATATGCATGCATGTGTGCATATGTGCATGTTCATGTGTGTGCACACACATAGGCATGAGGGATGATTGTCATTGAGGACAAATAAGTTTGAAAGCTGACAATATTCTTAATATTTTTGCATTTTAATTTTGTACATTTATTATTTGTCTTTAATATTCTTTTTTAATTTCTCCTACCCATTGTGAAGATAAGAAATGTGATATCATACATGTGAAATCATGAAAAAAGTCCATATTGCCATATTACAAAAAACAAGAAAGATAAAACAAAAAAAATATAATATAATCTTTATTCAGACACTCTAAATTCCTTCTTTGAATGTTGATAGCATTTGTTTTCAAACTAATTCCTTCAGAATTCTCTTGGATCATTAAAATAACTAAATCATTCATAGTTGATGATCATACAATACTACTGACTGTATAATTTTCTCCTAGTCCTCTTCACTTCACTTTACATCAGTTAATATAAATCTTCCCAAGTTTTTTTTCTGAAACTACCCTGCTTGTCATTTTTTATAGCATAATAATATTCTATCACAATCATATCTCACAATTTGTTCTGTCATTCTTGTTCAGGCCTTTCTTAAAAGCAATTCATATTATATCCTGGTTGAAAATTATTGTGATCAGTCTTTCTGTTTTATACATTTATTTGTGAGATTTTTAATGCCCTGATACATGTCTATTTTTTGGCATGTGAAAATTCTATGTATAGGTGAGAAAAAGTATTCTACTTTCTATTTCCATTCAATTTTCTCCAGACTTCTATTTTGTCTAACTCTTCAAACACTTTATTCAGTTCTTTAACTTGTTTTCTTATTTATTTTCCTAATTCTGAGTGGGGAAAATTGATATATACACCTAGTATAATTTTATTGTACTATTTCCTTTTATCACTTATTTAACATCTCCTTTAAGAATTTGAATGCTATGCAATTTTGGGTATATATGCTTAGTTTTGTTATCACTTTATTGTCCATGGTATATTTTAAGAAAATGTGGTTTTCCTGCTTATTTCTTTAAATAAATTGTATTTTTCCCCCTTTTTCTTTTGTCTAAGGTCATGGTCACACCTCCCATGAGTTTGTTTGTTTGTTTTTTCACCTTGACTGAAGCATGATAGATTATGCTTCAGTTCCTTATACTTACTCTGTGTGTTACTCTGTTTAAGTGTGTTTCTTGCTAACAACATGTTGTTGGATTCTAGTTCCTAATCTGTCCTGATCTCTGCTTCTGTCTTATGGTAAGTTCATCTCATTCACATTCAGTTATGATTACTGTCTGCTTTCAGACATCCTGTTTTTCCCATTTATCTTCCTCTTTCTCTGTTCGTCCTCAAAAGTCTTTTTTTGCTTGTGAGCACTGACTTTTTAAAATTTACCCTGTCTTCTATCAGCACCCAGTTTCTCTTATTCCTTTCTTCTATTTCTCTATTGTGTAAGATAGGTTTCTATACCCAAGTCAGTGTTTATGTTACTCCCTATGTGAAGTAATCCTGAAGAAAGTAAGGTTGAGGCATTACCTGCAGCCCCCTACTCCTTTTTCTCCTCCACTTCAAAAGCACTTCCTTGTTTATCTCTTTCATGTGAGATAATTTTCCTTCTTTTTCCTCACCTTATCAGGTATACCCTATCCAGGGTATCTTCCTTTCTCATTCCTTATTTTTTTAAGATTATCTTTTCTAGTCAACTCACATAAATGCCACATCTATCTATCTATCTATCTATCTATCTATCTATCTATCTATCTATCTATCTATCTATCTATCTATCTATCCTCCTTCTAACTACCTTAATAGTGACAAAGTACTTAGGAGTTACAAGTATCCTCTTTCCATATAGAAATCCAAATAGTTTCACTTAAGTGATTTCCTTATGATTTCTCTTTCATGTTTACGTTTTTGTACTTCTCTTGAGTCTTGTATTTAAAAGTCAAATTTTCTTTTCAGCTCAATGTATTTCTTCCTGAATCCTTGAAAGTCTCTCTTTCAGTAAATCTTTTTTTTTTTTTTTTCCCCCTGAAGCCACTCAGTTTTGCTGGACATGTTTTTCTTGGTCGTAAACCTTATTCTGTTGCCAAGCCCTTCTCTCCTTTATTGTGGAAGCTGCTCAATATGATTTGTTCTGACTATGGCTCCATGATATTTGATTTTTTTTTCTTTCTGCCTGCTCAAAATATGTTTTAGGCTTTAATATTTCTGGAAATTTTTATTTGGGGATCTCTTTTTTTTTCCAGGATGTGATCAATGGATTGTTTCAATTTCTATTTTAACTTCTGGTTCTAGGCAGTCTTCCTTTATATATATATATATATTTTTTTTTTTGCTTTTTTTTTTTTTGTTTTTTTGGAGGGCAATTGTGGTTAAGTGACTTGCCTGAGGTCACATGGCTACCTTTTGTGTTAAGTGTCTGAGGCCGCATTTGAACTCAGGTCCTCTGACTCCAGGGCCAGTACTCTATTCACTGTACCACCTAGCTGCCCCCCTTTATGATTTTTTTTTGATTCATCATGTTTATCTTACTTTTTTTGACCATGGCTTTCAGGTAGTCCAATATTTATTATATTATCTCTCATAAATCTGTTTTTACAGGTTTATTATTTTTTCCAGTGAGATATTTCAGATTTTCCTCTTTTTTTATCATTAATATCACATGCAGTCCTTCCACTTGCCTAATTCTGCTTTTTGAGGAGTTCTTTCTTCAGTGAATTGTTCCTCTTTTGCCATTTAACCATTTCTGTTTATTAAGGTGTTGTTTTCTTCATTTTTCCCCTAGAAACAAGTTGTTAACCCCTTTTTATAATTTTCTTATATAAATTTCACTTTTTTTGCTGTTTTTGTCTACCTCTTCTATTTGATTTTTAAAATTCTTTTTAAGTTCTTCCAGGAATTATTGCTTGGTTTCTGTCCCATTCACACTTTTTCAGATTTCACTTTAGTTGTTGTAAAGCCACACATGAGCAGCTTTCTAGAGGACAGCCTCTGTGAACAGCTTTCAAGTTTCTGATTACATAGTATAGAGAACTCTCTACTTATTTAATAACAAATCAGAGTAAAACATTCACAGAAAATCAAAATACAGCATTGCCAATGTTACAATTTATCACAGAAAATCAAAATAGCATTACCGATGACTTATCACTAAAATGTCCACATAGTTATAACCAAAGTGGTCACAATAGTTTTCAACAAAGTACAATCATTTAGTCAATCACAAAATCTTTAATTTAATCACAAAGTACAAAAGTCAAAGTTCTCCACCTGTAGGCCACAGTAAATCATAATCTTCTCAGTCAGTACACAGTATCCAAGTAAAGTCTTCTTTTAGTTTGATTCAAGACTGGCTCTCAGCTTCCAAGGTTCCTCTTCCATAGTCGCAGCTCCAACTGTCACCTGGGTTCAAAGGCAGGCAGCTCCCAGTTCCTTGTTCAGCTCCTTGTTCAGTTCTTCATCCAGTTCCCATTCCATATTGAAGTTCACAGTGTCCAGTCCACCTTAAGTCCTTCACAGTTCCTGTTTCTGAGAAGACAAAACTTAACAGAGACACAATAATATTCATTCACCATCATCAATTCACTATCTGACTGTGAAATCAGCTCAGACCCAACAACAAGGTCTGAGAACTCAACACAAATCATCAACATAGAAATCAACACAGACCCACAAACAAGGAACAAGAGGTAAACACAAATTCTCAGTAAAGTCCCAGGACCTCCAAAAACCCTCCTCCAGGACTTCTGTAAACATACAACCAGAAAATCCTCTTTCATAGCTTCAAGTAAGGCCTGAGAGCTTCTGTACAAAATATCACAAAAATCAACACAGACAGAGCAGTCAAACAGAGTGCCAGGATACCACAAGTTTTCTCCTTCTTGACTCTGTCACCACAAGAGTATTCTCAGTTTTTCTTTCTCCAGACATGGGGCTCTCCTTACAGAGTCATTAGCTCCTCCCCAGGAGTTTGAAAGTTCTAGGGTTCACAAGTTGTGAGATTCACATGTTCAGTTTCTTAACAGACTTGATACAAGGGTCAAAAGAAACTTGAACTGAAACAACATGTTAATTCAATAGCTGAAACCAGGTGTGAACTACTTCTACCTTACCATTACAGTTGTTTTGACATCATTGTCTTCAGAGTTTGTGTGTTGATCTTCTCTGTCACCACAATAGATTTTTAAGATCAGGTTCTTTTTGTTGTTGTTATTCATCTTTCTATCACATTTCTTTTCCTTTATCTTTGTGTTAAATTTGGGCTTTGCTTTCATGGTGTTAAGGTCACTCTTCCAAGCTTCAGATTTTTTTGTGCTGCTGTTTTTCAGAGCTAGTTCTGTGGGTCTGTAAGTTTTACATTGTTCCAAGGAGATATGACCCAAGAAGATTGTAATGCCATGCATGAGCAGCTTTCCAGAAGAATGCTATTGTAAGCATTTTAAGGTTCTGATTACACAGTATAGTGAACACTATTTTCTTATTATAAATAATAAATAAAAATTAAAAAAAAGAAAAAAGAAAGAAAATACACAGACTTTCCACCCCTAGCTCACTAGAAAACTACAATTTCATCACTACTCAGTACCTATGGAGAGGTCTTTTCATCTTGACTCAAGGCTGGCAACTCCTACCTGAATCCACCAAACAGTCACCTGGATTCAAAGGCAGAGGGCTCCCAGTTCCTTGTCCAGCTCTCCATGTAAGTCCTGCTCCACACTGAAGTTCACAGGGTCCAGTCCATCTCAAATCCTTCACAATTTCTGTTCCCAGGAATTCCAGGCTCAACCAAGCCACAAACAGACAAAGTGTAAGCATCCCAGTCATTCTTCCTCAGTCTTCTTCAGCTTGTTAAAAAAATCAGAATCACCTTATCTAGCCTGGGGGAGGGGGGAAGGGCTCCTAGGCTCCTGGACTCCTGAGCTCCCCTTCAGCCTCCTGGGATCCTCTTCAGAAGAAGCTTCACCACAAGTTCTCAGGAAATTCCAGCTCAGTTCTCAATTCTCATTTCTTTTCTGTAGCTGCTCTGCCTCCAGATGCTGGTCTGAAGAAATTCTGACTGTCCCTTCCTGGGGCTTTTCCTTATATACACACAACATAAGCTACTTCCTTTTTCAGTCAACCCCTTCCTGTTATGTCAGGAACAGGGGTTCATACCTTCTGTTTCTTTCACAGTGGTTTGATTAATTACTAAGTGCTAAGTACCTGCTTACTTGCCAATACAAAAAGGGGTCTTCAAATTCAAATTAATTATCATTACAAAGATGGCCTGTGCTATGATCTTTAACCATAAATAGGACTTTTTCCCCTTCAGTCACATATAATAGCATTCTTCTTCACCTTAGTACTGTGACCAGTTCTCTTACTTTCATGCAGCTCTGAGTGCTCCTTTCTGCCTTGGAACTTAGACAAGATTCATTACTCCTTTATGAAAGACCAAAAGCACCCTTCTCCACCCTGAACTTCTGACCAACACTCTTGACCCCATGGATGCAAGCACAAGTGCTCTGCTTTGCATTGAAGCTGTATCTTGGCAACACAACAAGGTCCTACAAGGAATGCCAACGAAGGGTCTCCTGTAATCTCTTTATGACCGATTATCTATCTAACCCTCTTACTGTCTCTGGGCTAAGAGTTCCTGAAGCTACTACTGCTACTGTTGCAGCTGCCTTCATGGCCTGCTGTCTTTGTTGCTGTAGTGATTTACCCACATCATGTGTCACATTCCAGGCCCACCACCACTTGAATGTCACAGAACTCTCCTGGCTGACCTCCTAAGGTGCCTTGGGCTTTAAAATTATCTCATCCCAACTTTTTGTTGCCTCTTCTAGGCCAGAATTTGATTTGAAGTATCATTTTAAAGTGTTTTTGGAGGGAAATGTTAGGAAAGATCAGCTGAGTTTCTGTCTCTTCTCTACCATCTTAACTCTGCACTTAAATTTTTATATTAACAAATTAATAAAGGAATGACACCTCTACCAGAAAATGGGAAGACATTTCTAGCATACATACTTAGGTGAGATACAACAGCACAGTAGGTAAAATACTAGCTTTAGATCTTTGGGATTCTAGAAAAGGAGAATGCTTTTTCTTATTCCTTTTTTCCAGTACTTATAACAGCAACAACAACAACAACAAAAATAAATAGTATTTATATAGCACTTGAGATTTACAGATCACTTTGTAATTATTATCTCATTTTATCTTTACAATGAACCTTGGGAGCTAGGCATTATCATCATGTTTCTTTTTCTTCAGTCATTTGCAGCCATGTCTCATTCCTCATGATCCCATCTGGGGTTTCCTTGGCAAAAATACTAAACTGATTTGACATTTCCTTCTCTACCTCATTTTACGGTGAAGAAGCTGAAGCAACCGAAGTTCAATGACTTGTTTAGGGTCACACAGGTAGTAAATGTCTGAAGCTAGATTTGGACTCAGGGAGATGAGTCTTTTTGACCCCAGACGTGGTACTCTATCCACTACACCCCCTAGTTGCCCAACTGTTATTGTACTAATTTTAAAGATGTGGAAACTGAGGTAAAGAGATGTTAATTACCCAAGGTCATTCAGCTAATATGTGCCCAAGTTGAGTTGAACTCAGAATTCTTGATACCAGGTACAATGCTCTATCTACTATGGTATCTTACTTCATGAATTGTGTAAACCTATTTCTTAGCCTGAGACAACAAAATGACTCAATGGGTAAAGTTCTGGGCCTGGTATCTCTAATGTTAATGGAATCTGAAGATCTTCCATGCCCCTTTGTACTGGTAAGTAAGCAGGTACTTAGCACCTTGTTTCAAATTAACACTTTGTTTAAGCTATTTAATTAACACAGAAGTATGTAACACCTTCTGAGGAAGTTGTTGATGTAACAGGAAGGGGCTGAACAGGGAGGATCAATACTGTGTATAAGGAAAAACCCCAGTTGGGAAAGTCAGAATTTCTTTCAGTAAACATCTGGAGTTTGGAGCTTCTTCTGAGAACTTTCTTCTGGGAACTTCTGCTGAGACTTTTCCCTTGGGAATTTTTGCTGAGAACTTCCAAGAACAAGGCTGAGGAACTACTGTGAGTGAGAGAGGAGGACCCCTGCTTGAGGGATCCTGTTCTGTTGTGAAGGCTTGGGAATGTGGGGGTTCACTGCATTAACCATGTGAACCTACTTCTTAGTTACTGTAATGACTTTGGCTTTCTGGTTCTGGACTCGGTTTTGTGGAATTTGAATAAAGGCTTTGCTTCTATCCTCCATGTGGAGAGCCTGTTACATTTTGTGATTCACAACTATACCAACATATTCATAATCACCGTGGGTGTTGTGAATATTGCATTATATTTACAGAGTCATAAAGACCTGAGTTCAGATCTGGACTTTGACATTTACTAGTTGTGTAACTTCGGGCAAGTTACTTAGTCTTTGTTTGCCTAGGAACCATCTAGGTGTGACTCTGGGCAAATTACTTAACCTCTGTTTTCCCTAATCTACTGAAGAAGGAAATGGCAAATCACTCCAGTATCTTTGCTAAGAAAATCCCATGGAAAGTATCATTCATGGGGTGCCAAAGAGTTGGATATGACTAAACAACAACTTTTCAGCTATTATCACAGACAGTACTGGCTGAATCACTCTGGACAAGTCTCTTAGGTGTCTAGGTAGTACAAAGGATGGAATGTTGGGTTTGTGTGAATCCTGCCTCAGATACTATTTCTGTGACCTCTCTTTGCTTCATTTCACTCATTTATATAATAATAATAATAATACCTACCACACATGATTGTTTTAAGTATCAAATGAGATAGGATGTGTACAGTATTTGAAAATTTCAAAAAGCTATGTGAATGCTAGGTAACCTTGTCATCATTATCATCACCATCATCATCATCACTGCTGCTATTGTTTCAGCTGCTATGTACTACTACTACTACCACCACCACTTCTACCATCACAAACATAGCCCCTTGACTACAGGGATTATTCAATTTTTTCTATCCTACAACATTGCCAGTGTTATAGGAATGTAAATTTTGAAGATCCCTCCCTGCCCCTAGGTTAAGGGCACCTGGAGCCTGTGGAGGGAGGCTTGTTTTTCAGGAATGCCCATACCTTGATACTTTGTGATTGGGCAGTGGGTCAAGAAGGTTGTTAAATTCTCTGACCCAGGAGAAGGCTATATAAGCCCTGATGGGAGACTTTGCTTTGGGGCTTACTTTGAGAAGTGTTGTGTGATTTGACCAGATGAGACTCTGGGAAGCCATAGAAAGCCCCCCGCGTTTGAAAAACCCAGATGTTGATGCTTCCCTCTCTGGTAACTGTGATTTGGTATGGATGTAATGGTTGGACAATTAGATGTCTGTCTGCTTGAAATGTTTCTGTCTGTATACTCTGAAGTTCAGGGTACTGACCTTTCCTCCCCCCCTGAACTAGGTAAATGATATGTTTGATTGATTAAAGCAAGATTGTTAACCCATTTTGAGTTGCTTTCCTTTAGAAAAGCAAATCTAAGAACCTGTGTTGGCAGCCACCCTGGGGACACTGGGGTGCTTGCTGCTACAGCCAGTTATCTTGACTTTTGTGTTGCCATTGGACTTCAATAAATCTGGAGGAGAGAATGAAGTTGATGACTTTGCATATCTCTTTCTCCAGAGAGGAAATTTTCCAATTCATATGCAAGTCAAGTCATCAAGCTCATGACACCATTGGTCCTTTCTGAGAAAAAAGGACAGACAGCAACAGCTGCTACTACTAATACTATTACTACGACTACTACTAATGCTATTATTACCACTACTGCTAATACTACTACTACTGCTGCTGCTACTACTGCATCTACTAGCTCAATAGGCAACAGAAGAAATTCTCTAAAATTAAAATTTACAAAGAAGGTGCTGAACTGAATTACATTTGTAGAAGAGTCACTCACTTTTAGCCTCTTATAATAATGAAATATCTGGTCTAGTAAAAAAATAAAATAAAATATTGGGGTTATAATAGATTTACCTTAAGCTCTTATAACTTTTCAGTCTCTAGTATTGCATAGGGAGAAGTGATATACAGAGTAATCAGGTCATTTAGCTTCCCTAGACCATACTTGCTAAGTAAGGAGAGCAGACAATGTGAGTTGAAACATAGGTTTGTCATTCTGTCGGACTCCCAGTTAAAGAAAATATAAGTAACCAGAACACCTTATTCAAACACCCTCTCCCTAGAGACTTCTGTCTGAAAATTTATAATACATCAAATATAAGTACTATAATATTAAAAAATGGAGATTTGTTGTTGTTGTTGCCAAAGATTCCTTTTTGTCTTGGAACTACTTTATACAATCATTCATTGTAATAAATTAACCCATGTAGAACTGAATACAGATTTGGGCAACAATCATTTAAAGCAATATATCTGTTTCACAGTATTTTAATCTCCCTTAAAGCATTTTTACATATGGAGCATAGTTAAGTATGTGGACAATTGTTTCAGGCACATAATAAAATAAGCTTCAAAAATTTATGTTTACAAATACTACAAAGACAGCTTTCCCTCATTACTTGTTATTTTTCCCATCTCTTGGTTTCCCCTCAATTCCTATTTTTTTAAATTCTTTGTATTTGTTAGGATATAAGTCCTTTGAGGGGAGAAACTAGTTCCTTTTTTTTTGTCTTTCCCAGCACATTGCAAATAATAATTATTTAATATGCTCTCATTGATTCATTAGGAGTTTGGAAAATAGTTGCTTCAAGACTAAAAATAAGAACATAACACATGCACCTCAAATTTTCAAAAAATGGAGTTCAACTCTAGGGCCATTATCATGATTGCTATAGGACACTATATGATCAAATTTATAAAAATGATCAACATCAATTATTTTTTTAGCCCAAGTCACATGGTGCTAGGTGGCCTTGGAGCTTGTAAGAATCCATTGTTAATTATCACTGTGAGCATTTACAGCTCAGAAGCAACAATTGCTTCAAACCAAGACTTGATTTATTCTTTTGTTGATGGTCTAGATTTAAAAAAAATTAATAATGTAGAATAAACTTAAAAGTGTATATATGATTGTATTTTTTCTGGAAAGTCCAGTTTTTAACATTGCTAACATTTACTAGCACATTCTTGTGTTGATTTATAAATATGGGTTTATACTGGTTTATAAATACTGCTTTAGCTCAGCAGGAATGCAAAAGAAGGCACAGGGAATAAAGCTATAACCAGTCAAGAAATAGGCTGCTGCTGCTGCTGCTACTGCTGATTGTGATATTTTGCACATGTATACAACTTTAAGGTTTGCAAAGTGCTTTATCTCATCTGAGCCTTTCAGCACCGCTGATATTCTACCTAGGTAAGCTTCTCTTTTCCTTCTCCCACTCAGGCCCAGTGTTGATTCTCTCAGTGTTCCAATACCAATTCAGATTAGGGAACAACTGTTCAGAGCCAAGTGTGATGTGTGTGGGGAGGAGTGCAAGATGTTCCAAAACACAATCCTATTATGAGTAATAGAGAATGAAAAGTCCTAGTCTTTGTAGGTATTGGATAACTCTCCTGGGGCCACCATGATGATACGATACTTGGAGGATACAGCTGGAGCCAGTTATCTCTAGTTTTGTCTCATGTCACTAAAAGACCAAAAGGTTGCGTAAGAAAGAGGTTCTCTCCTAAATAGTAGCATTTTGGGGTAATGGCCCATTTACCTTACAGTAGTCATTACTGTATCTGCTCAATACTTTTTATGGTTTTTTTTTTTAGTCATTTCAGCAGTTTTCTTTAGTGTTCCACTGTTGGTTACCACATTTGAAGTTTTCTTGGCAAAGCTACTGCAGTGGTTTGATATTTCCTTATCCAACCCATTTTACAAATTAAAGGGCTGAAACAAGGTGAAGAGACTTTCCCAGTATCACACAGATGGTAAGTGTCTATGGCCACATTTGAACTTGGGTCATACTGAATCCAGGACTGGTGCTCTATCCACTGAGTCGCCTTCATGCCCCCAGTACGTTTTACCATGGCTAAATTTCAGTATAGTAGGTAATTCCCAGGAAAAGTCAGAATACCAGAAGAGATAGAATGTTGGACATGAAGTCAGGTAGACCTGTGTTTGAATCTTTGCTTTCAATATTTGGTAGGAGTAGTTCAATTCAAGTTATCTCCCATCTCTAGGATAATAGTAGCACCTATCTCATAAAGCCTTGTAGTACAGTGACTAAAGAGACCTTAGGAGTCAGAATGGCCTAGGCTTAAATTTTCCCTTGGATATGTGGACAAGTCAGTAATTGCGGGCAAGTTATTTAACCTCTTAATGCTCTAAGAAATTCTACATGAAGAAACATTGCAGAGAAAGTGGCAAACTGCTTAGTGGAAAGAGTTTCCTTATCCAAAATTTTTTCCTATGAATGAAATCACAGAATCATTCCTTAGCCTTGCCTAAAAATGTATTGAGATAATGTATATAAAGCCCTGTGCAGGTCTTAAGTTGCAATATTAATGTGAACTATTATAAAATATGAAATCTTACCAGTACATATCTATGTATTCTTCTCATTGTCTTCAGTAAGAAGAGCTACAGCATTTTTTTCTTGTACCAGAAAGAATTTAAAGCTCACTTTGCAGAGAAATAATAAGATGCCTTTGATAAGAATGCTGTTTCATTTCTTAATCTTACCTGTCTTCTGTGCATAGCTGAGCTTTTAATTTTTTTTTTTCCTGACAGGCAACATAGCAGGTAGAAAGGCCAACCTACAGAAAATAAGTTGGGGGGGTATACACATAATACAACATTTATGTAATATGCTATATATAATTTCACATTTCATAATATTATATTTTATATGTATATATGTACACATGCACAGATATAAAGTAAATGTATTTATATAAACATGCAATAATATATAATATGACATGCAATACATTAAAATATTATACACACATATATAATAATCCATATATCCCCAAAGAACTCTTGCTAACATAAAAGAAAGTACTTCTCAATGGCACATGGCATAATCTTAGATGATAAATATGAGCAAATGCTTCTCATGAGTTTCAGTCAGGGAAGAGTAAATGTGGGCTTAATCATGCCCTGAGTAGACTTTTTATAATTCAAGTCACAAAAGACTTAAATTCCCTGACAATAGACACTAAGAGTTGCCCTATTGGTCCAGTCACATCTTAAATCAAATCCAAGGTATCATGTCCTTATGGAAAAATAAAGAAAATAATGACCTTCAAAAATTATGCCTCATTGGAACATTGGACCCCTTTCTCCCTCTACCTCTCCCTTTCCCTCTCCTCTCCTCTCCCT
>NW_027187065.1:73436-103247 GCF_028583685.1 Petaurus breviceps papuanus | reverse complement strand
TCTCTGTCTCTGTCTCTGTCTCTCTCTGTCTCTCTGTCTCTGTCTCTGTCTCTGTCTCTCTCTCTGTCTCTCTGTCTCTCTCTCTCTGTCTCTCTCTCTCTCTCTCCCTCTCTTTCCCTCTCTTTCCCTCTCCCTTTCCCTCTCTCCCTTTATCTTCCCCTGCCTCCCCTCTCTCCCTCCCTCCCTCCACTTTCCTTTTGCATACACAAATAGCTAAATTATAATTTATAAAAGTGATAAAACTAAAAAAGGTCTATGCCCTTCTCTGATAAATCTGTTTCTTAGATAGTTTAAATCTATTTTATTTTATAGTTGTCATTGAATATCATAAAAATCTTAATTTATTCAATTACAAACTTTTCAGGAGCAACACAATTTGATTGCTTATATATAGCTATATGTGTATGAGTGTATATGCAGCTTTGTTACATATATGTGTGTATACATAAATACATGTGTATACATACATATGTGTGTACATACATATATGTGTATATATCTATATATACATATGCATGTGTGTATGTATATATTTGTATATAATTTCTAGACACGAAGTCAGTACTCTCACCCTTCAGGTGACCAGAAAGCTATTAAATAATAAGCAATATTCTCCTCTAGGGTAATCAGTATCTATTTCTTTCATGAAGGGCATTTCTTTGACTTTGAATCTTAAAGTTAATTAGGAGTCATGGTGGACCCATAGATATTAGAAAATGAGGTTAATCTTACTATAACATTTATTCCTGTCTCACTGATATATTAAGGAAATAATTATCTGAAAATATGTCCTATGTAAATACTCCTGTCTCTTATAAGAGCCATGACTCATGAAGAGTTAGAGATGGAAGAGATTGTAGGGATTACTTAATCTAACACCCTTAATTTACAGGTAAGGAAACTGAAGCTCAGAGAGATCAGTAGACTGCCCAAGGTCATACAATGCAATAGTATTAGACTCAGTACTAAAACTCCAACATTCTGCCTTGTAGTCCAATAGTCTTACCTATATGAATGAACCCCAAGATTTCTGTGTAGCTAACATATTATACCAGACTAAAACTTCATTCTGCTGTATTCAATATTGCAGGTATTAGGTTACAAGAACATTTGCAAGAACACTTGCAAGAATCACTAAATTTTCCTTATAATTAAGAAATTGCATGTAACTAGAACTAGAGCATAAATCCCTCATTTGTTCTAACATAAATGAAAAGGAAACTGATGCCTATTAAATATCTAAAGTTAAATAATTTCAGGACCTTCCCAAAGAATGCAAAATTTGGTCACAAATTCTTATTACTGAAGGTTTTTTGCCAAAAATCAATCTACTAACAACAAATTATTATTGTTGACATCATTTAAATAGATAGATGTAGATGTAAATATAGACATGGAGGTTCTGAGAGAAGCTTAGTCAGAGTGAGAAGTCTCAGAAATAGAGGGTACTTCCAATGTATAAATTCCAGGGTTGAGTGAGACTAATATTAAGAGCTGGCAGAGGATAGAGGGTATTCAGAGAACAATCTATGGTATAAAATACTTTGACAATCATTGGAATCTCTAAGAAAGACTTCTATCAGCACTTAACTCATGAAGATACTTCCTATCCGAAGTGATCAAGGTTTCTTTGCTATCCCCTTCCCCAGATCTCAGATTTACCAAAATCAAATTATATATATATATATATATATATATATTTAAGAAGTATGACTTATGGGAGGAGCCAAGATGGTGGAGTAAAAGCATGACCTTTTTTGAGCCACTGCTCCAACCACCTACAGAACCTGTAAAATATGACTTTGAACAAACTTTAGAGCTACAGGACCCACAAAGTGACAGAGAAAAATAAATCTCCCACTGAAGGTGAGTGGGCAGGATGACATGAAGGATTTATCACACCAGGTTAGGATCCAAGTGAAGTCCCACATGAGCCTCATGGGCCCAGATCAGTGGCACGGACTGGTCAAAGCAGATTTCAGGAGGGTGAATTACTGACAGCTGTGACTGTTTCCAGAATTTGCAATCCATGAATGCCAAAGAGAAATTAAAAGGTTAGTGGGGAACCCTGTTGATCCAGGGTGCGAGAAAAGCACAGTCCAGCCCCTAGCCCCAGGGCAGAAGAGGGGACAGCAGCTGCAACTGCTGCTGCTTCCCACTCCTGACCTGCAGATCATAGGGAGACCAAGTGACTGTCCACAGGGCATTTGCAGGAATCTCTCTGTTGGCAGTGAGGAAGGATTCTACTGCTTTGCCCTGTTTGGATTGGGTCACAGTCTTGGTTGGTGATTCTGGGGTGAGGAGGTCTGGTATTGGCAGAGTTTGTTGAGGCTGTGGAGAGGAAGTCTTCTTCACAGTTCTTAGGAAGGTGCCTGGAAAAACCTCTGACAATAGATGTGCAAAACCGCAGCAATTTGGGAAACAGCTCTCTCCACTCTGGAAGCAGAGTTGTACCATGGAAAAAGTTCAAAAGTCAAGTAATTTACTGACAAGATGAGCAAATAGAGAAAGCACAGAATTGGGGACAAAAGGGGGACACATGGAAGCGAAGAAAACAAAAAAGTCAGAACTTCTGCACCAAAAGCTTCCAAGAAAAATATGAATTGGTCACAGGCCATGAAAGTACTCAAGAAGGATTTTGAAAATCAAGGAAGAGAAGTGGAGGAAAAATTGGGAAGAGAAATGAGAATTGTGCAAGAAAATCATGAAAAGTGAGTCAACAGCCTGACTGAAGAAAAAACACTTAAAATATTAGATGAACTCAAATGACAAAAGAGACTTAAAAAGCCAATGAGGAGAAGAATGCCATAAAACGTCAAATTGGTGAGATGGAAAAGGAATTTCAAAAACTCACTGAAGAAAATAATTCTTTCAAAATTAGATTGGAGCAAATGGAAGCTAAGGACTCTATGAGAAATAAAGATACTATAAAACATATCCAAACAAATGAAAAAAAAATAGAGAGCAATGTTAAATATCTCATTGGAAAAACAGCTGACCTAGAAAATCGATCCAGGAGAGAGAATTTTAAAATTATTGGACTACCTTAAAGACAAGATTAAAGAAAGAGCATAGACATAAACTTTGAAGAAATTTTCAAGGCAGAGGCAGGCCGGGAAGGCAAGCAGCACACAGAGGCAGGCCGGGAAGGTGCACAGAGGCAGGCCCAGAAGAGGCCTGATCAACTGGAGTGAGGGGGGTGGGGGTGGGCAAGTCATCACACCAACCACTAGGGCCACTACCAGGCCTATCACCAAAGGGCTGGGACTGGAAAGAGAAAGGTAAGAACCAAATGCAGGGGCCCCTGTCTGGGACAGCAAATACTCCTGGGGCTACTACTTCATAGCCCAGAAATAAAAAAAAAAGCCCCTATCAGGACCTCCAAAGACCAAGATGACAGAGTGAACCTCACCTGCTCCAATACCTGCTCCCTTCCCCCACCAAAAACATAGAACTATTGCCCCAGGGCAAAACCTTCTACAGTAAAGGCTTGGGATCCCTAGAGGAAGGGTGTGGCTAGGGCCCTGCCTCAAAATGGGTAGAAAGCAGACTACAAAGACTCTGGAGTCCTACTATCTTCAGAGGGAGGAACCAAAGTCAGAGGGAGACAATGTGGACTCCACACCCACAGATGAATCATCAACAGGGAATGGGTCCCAAGCACAGAAAGCTCTCCCAGATGAGATCAAAAGCAACTTTGAAAACCAAATGAAAGAGATAGAAGACAATATGAATAATTATCTCAAAAACAAAATTTCAGAATTAAAAAAAAATTATAATGAAGAAAGCAGTTCCCTAAAAAGAAAAGTGTATGATATGGAAAAGGAGCTCCAAAAATTAACCAAGGAATATGATTTGCTAAAAACTAGAATCAACCAAATTGCAACAAATAACTCTATGAGGAACCAAGAATTAGTCAAATAAAACAACAAGAATAAAAAATTAGTAAAAGAGGTAAAATGCCTCAATGGAAAAATAACTGACCTGGAAAACAGATCCAGAAGAGAAAATCCGAGAATCATAGGCCTACCAGAAAATTGTGATGAAAAAATGACCCTGGACAACATTCTCCAAGAGCTCGTTAAGGAAAACATCCCTGAGATACTAGAACCTGAGGGTAAAATAGAAATCAAGAGAATCCACAGGACCCCTCCTGAAAGAGATCCCAAACCGAAAAGTCCTTGAAATGCTGTAGCCAGACTCCAGAAGTACCAGGTAAAAGAGAAAACCTTGAAGCAGCCAGAAAGAAACAATTCTGATATCGAGGGTCCAAAGTGAGGATCACACAGGATTTCACAACTTCTACACTGAAAGATCAGAGGCAGTGGAATACAATTTTCCAGAAGGCAAAAGAGCTCGAGTTACAACCAAGGATCACATACCCAGCAAGACTGAGCATAGTCTTCCAGGCAAAGAGATGGTCATTCAATGATATAACAGAACTCCAGACCTTCCTGATGAAAAAGCCAAAGCTCACTGGAAAATTCAACCTCCAATTAGGAGATGCAAGAGTGACATAGAAAGGTAAACAAGGTAAACCCACCCAAACACATACACCCTGCTATTTAATAAGAGCAAACTGTTTATAGACAAGTAGAGTGTATGAGTATAAAATACACAAAATGATGATTAAAAAATTATTAAGGGCTACAAAGGGACTGCAGTGGAAGAAGAGCAATTAATGAAGTGGAAAAGGGTAAATTTTGCCACACAAACAGGCATAAAAACAATATAGCAGAAGAAAAGAAGGGAGGGAGATGAGAATCATATGAGCTTTTCCCTCATTGGTTCTGGTGCAAGGAGGGAATAAGAATCAGTTAAACATAGGACTCTATGGAGAAGAAACACAAAAAGTAACATTTTAGAGGGAAAGAGGGGAGGGAGAGGAGCTTTACATGAGATTTGTTCCTGTCACTTTTGGTGCAAAGAAGAAATAACATACTTCATTAAGTATAAAAATATCCTACAGGCAGTAGGAGGGGGAAAGAGCTACGAAAGGGGGGAGGTTGGTTAGTAGGGAGGGAAGAAGTAAGGGGGAAGGGGAGGAAAAGGGAGGTGGTTTAATAAGGGAATACTGAGGGAGGCAGTGGTCAAAAGGAAAACTATTAAGGGGGGAAGGGAGAAGGGATAAAATATGAGCATTAACAGGGGAGGGAATAGAATGGAGGGAAAGAAACAGATAACAATCATAACTGTAAATGTGAATGGAATGAACTCTCCCATAAAATGGAGATGGATAGCAGAATGGATTAGAAATCATAATCCCACAATATGCTGTTTACAAGAAACACATCTGAAACAGAGGGATACACACAGGGTAAAGGTAAAAGGCTGGAGTAAAATATATCATGCCTCAGCTAAAGTAAAAATCAGGGGTAGCAATCCTTATCTCAGATAATGACAAAAGCAAAAATTGAACTAATTAAAAGAGATAAGGAAGGAAACTATATACTGTTAAAAGGCACCATTGAGAATGAATCAATATCATTACTTAACATATATGTACCAAGTGGTATAGCATCCAAATTCCTAGAGGAGAAGGTAAAGGAATTAGAAGAAGAAATAGATAACAAAACTATACTACTAGGAGAATTTTATCTCCCCCTCTCTGAACCTGATAAATCCAACCTTAAAATAAACAAGAAAGAAGTTAAGGAGGTGAACAGAATTTTAGAGAGGATAGGTATGATAGATCTCTGGAGAAAACTGAATGGGGATAAAAAGGAATATACTTTCTCCTCAGTGATTCATGGCATATACTAAAAAATCAACCATGTTCTAGGGCATAAAAACAATTCTATGCAGTAAGGCATGAATATTAAAAGCTTCCTTCTCAGATCATGATTCAATAAAAATTATATGCAATAAAGGGCCATGGAAAGATAGACTAAAAACTTATTGGAAATTAAACAACTTAATCCTAAAGAACGAGTGGGTCAAACAAGAAATTATAGATACAATCAGTAATTTTATTCAAGACAATGATAACAATGAGACAACATACAAAAATTTGTGGGATGCATTACAGGAAGTTCTTAGGGGCATTTTTATATCCCTGAGTGCACACATGATTAAGTTAGAGAAAAGGGAGGTCAACGAATTGGGCATGCAATTGAAAAACCTAGAAAAAGCACAAATTCAAAATCCCCGATTAAATACTTAATTAGAAATATTGAAAACCAAAGGAGAGATTAATAAAATTCAAATTAAGAAAACTATTGAATTAATAAATAAAACTAAGAGCTGTTTTTAAGAAAAAAAACAATAAAATTGATAGACCATTAGTCAATATGATAAAAAAAGAAAAGCAAATTATGAGTATCAAAAATGAAAAGGGTAAATCTACCTCCAATGAAGAGGAAATCAAAACAATAATTAAGAATTATTTTCCCCAGTTGTATGCACATAAATTTGATGATCTTAGGGAAATAGATGAATATTTACAAAAATACAAGTTGCCCAGATTAACTGAAGAGGAAGTAAATTACTTAAATAACCCCATCTCAGAAAAAGAAATTGAACAAGCCATCAGTCAAGTCCCTAGGAAAAAAATCTCCATGGCCAGAAGGATTTATTAGTGAATTCTATCAAACATTTAAAGAACAATTGATTCCAATACTCTACAAACTAGTTGGGAAAATTTGTGAAGAAGGAGTCCTACCAAATTCTTTTTATGACACAAATATGGTACTGATACCTAAATCAGGAAGAGATGAAACAGAGAAAGAAAATTATAGACCAATCTCCCTCATGAATATAGATGCAAAAATTCTAAATAAAATATCAAAAAGACTACAGCAACTTATCTCAAGAATAATACACTTCAATCAGGTAGGATTTATTCTAGGAATTCAAGGATGGTTTAATATTAGGAAAACCATCAGTATAATTAATCGTATCAACAATAAAACTAGCAGAAACCACATGGTCATCTCAATAGATGTAGAAGAGGCTTTTGACAAAATACAACATCCATTCCTATTAAAATATCAGCAAGCATAGGGATAAATGGAGCCTTCCTTAAAATAATAGGTAGCATCTATTTAAAGCCATCAACAAGTATTATATGTAATGAGGAGAAGCTAGAAGCATTTCCCATAATATCAGGGGTGAAACAAAGGAGTCTACTATCACCCTTCTTATTCAATCTGGTACTAGAAATGTTAGCAGAAGCAATTAGAGAAGAAAAAGAAATCAAAGGAATCAAATTAGGCAAAGAAGAGACCAAGCTATCACTCTTTGCAGATGATATGATGATATACTTAATGAATCCTAGAGAATCAAGTAAAAAACTACTTGAGACAATAAATAATTTTGGCAACATTGCAAGATATAAATAATCCCACATACATCTTTGGCATTCCTATATATTTCCAATGAAATTCAACAGCAAGAGATAGAAAGAGAAATCCCATTGAAAGTTATTGTAGACATTATAAAATATTTGGGAATTTACCTGCCAAAACAAACCCAGGACCTATATGACCACAAGTACAAAACACTTTTCACACAAATAAAGTCAGATCTAACTAATTGGAAAAATATCAATTGATCATGGATGGGTGGAGCTAATATAATAAAAATAACAATTTTACCTAAATTAAATTATATATTTAGTGCTATACCAATTAATTTACCACAAAACTACTTTTTAGAGCTAGAAAAAACAGTAACAAAATTCATTTGGAACAATAAACAGTCCAGAATATCAAAGGAATTAATGAAAAGGAGTGTTAGGGAAGGTGGACTAGCTATACCAGATTTCAGCCTCTATTATAAAGCAGCAGTCATCAAAACTACTTAGTACTGGCTGAGGAATAGAGTAGTGGATCACTGGAGTATATTAGACACACAAGATTCAGAAGTCAATGACTATAGTAATCTATTGTTTGATAAACTCCAAGACCCTAGTTTTTGAGATAAGAACTCACTAGTTGACAAAAACTGCTGGGAAAATTGGAATATAGTATGGCAGAAACTGGGCATAGACCATTATCTAACATCATATACCAAAATCAAATCTAAATGGGTTCATGATCTAGGTGTAAATGTTGATACTGTAAGCAGTCTTAGAAAACAAGGAATAGTTTACCTGTCAGATTTGTGGAGAGGGAAAGACTTTATGATTAAACAAAAATTAGAGAGTTTTATAAAATGCAAAATGGATAATTTTGATTACATTAAATTGAAAAGCTTCTGTACAAATAAAGCCAATGTAATCAAGATTAAGAGGGAGGTGAGAAATTGGGAAAGAATTTTTACAACCTATATCTCTGACAAAGGAATCATTTGTAAAATATAAAGAGAATTGAGTCAAATTTATAAGAATACAAGTCATTCCCCAATTGATAAATGGTCAAAGGATATGAACAGGCAACTTTCAGAGAAAGAAATTAAAGATATCTATAAGCACATGAAGAAATGCTCTAAACCACTATTGATTAGAGAAATGCAAATCAAAACAACTCTGAAGTACCACATCTCACCAGTCGGATTGGCTAAGATGACAAAACAGGAAAATGACAAATGATGGAGCGGAGCACTAATGCATTGCAGGTGGAGTTGTGAACTTATGCAGCCTTTCTGGAGAGCAATCCAGAATTATGCCAAAGAGCTATAAATAATTTCATATCCTTTGACTCAGCAATTCCACTCCTAGGGTTATATCCCAAAGAGATCATAGAACTGGGAGGAAGACCCATATGTACAAAAATGTTTATAGCAGCTCTTTTTGTGGTGGCAAAGAATTGGAAATTAAGGGGGTGCCCATAAATTGGGGAGTGGCTGAACAAGTTATGGTATATGCATATTATGGAATACTGTTTTGTTATAAGAAATGAGGAGCAGATGAACTTCATATTTACCTGGAGAGGCTTATATGAACTGATGCTGAGTGAGAAGAGGAGAACCAGGAAAAATTTGTTCACAATTACAGACACAACATATGTGTGATGACCAACTTTGATAGACTGCACTCTTCTCAGCAATGCAGTGACATAAGTCAATCCTAAAAGACTCATGATGGAGAAAAATGTGTGCATCCAGAGAAAGAACTAGAAAGAACTGAGTTTATATCCAGATGGAAGCAAAATACCTGATTTTTTTTTCCTTTTCTTGTTTGGTTTTATGTCCTCTTTACCATTTTTCATTCCATCTGATACAATCTGTCTTTATAACCTGACTAATGTATAATGTGAAAGTATTTACAGTTCCTATACCTGACTGTATGCCTCCATGGGGGGCAGGGGAGGGAGGGGGACAAAATGTGAAACTCAAGGAATAGTGAAATTGAATCTTGTAAACTAAAAGTAAACAAACAAATTAATAAAAATAAATAAATAATAAAAAAGAAAATAAAAAGAAAAAAGTTCTCAAGGAAAATTGCCCTGATATTCTTGAAGCAGAGGTCAAAAATAGAAATAGAAAGAATTCACCAATCACCTCTTGAAAAAGATCCCAAAAAGAACACTCCTAGGTATGTTATAGTCAAATTTCAGAGTTCCCAGGTCAAGGATAACATATTACAAGCAGTCCGGAAGAAACAATTTGAGTATTGTGGAAACACAAACAGGATAACACAAGTTCTAGCAGTTTTTACGTTAAGGGATCAAAGGACTTGGAATATGATATTCCAGAGGTCAAAGGAGCTAGGATTAAAACCAAGAATCACCTGTCCAGCAAAAGAAAGTATAATGCTTCAGGGGAAAATATGGTTATTCAATGAAATAGAGGACTTTCAAATATTCTTGGTGGGAAAAACAGAGCTGAACCGAAAATTTGACTTTCAAATACAAGAAGCAAGAGAAACATGAGAAGGTAAACCAGAAAAAGAAATCATAAGGTCCTTATTAAAGTTGAATTATTTACATTCCTATTTAGAAAAATTATAATTGTAAATCTTGAAACTTTTCTCACTCAGTATGAGTGAGTTCAAGGAAATGTATATAGACATACATATATATTTATTTATAGGAGGCTATATGTATGTGTAAATGTGTGTGTACATGTATATATAGAGGGCACAGGATGAGTTGAATATGAAGGGATGATACCTAAAACATAAAATTAAGAAGTGAGAGAGGAATATATTGGGAGGAGAAAGGGAGAGATAGAATAGGGTAAAGTATCTCACAAAAAAGAGGAAAGAGACAACTGATCCAATGGAGGGGAAGAGTTGAAAGGTGAAAGAAAATGAGTCAACTTTAGTCTTATTGGATTTGGCTTAAGGAGGGAATAACATACACACTCAAATCGGTAATTTATCCTACAGGAAAGTAAGGGGGAATAGGATAAGGGGGGGGGGTGATAGAAGGGAGGGCAGATTAGGGGAGAGGGTGGTTAGAAACAAACACTTTTGAAAAGGGACAGGGTCAAAGGATAAAATAGAATAAATGGGGGGTGGGATAGTATTGAGGGAAATATAGTTGGCCTTTCACAATATAACTATTATGGAAATGTTTTGCGTAACTACAAATATAGAACTTATATTAAATTGTTTGTCTTCCCAGTGGGGGTGGATGAGGAGGGAAGAAGAGAAAGAATCTGGAAATCAAAGTTTAAAAAATTTTTTTTAATTGTTTTTTACATGCAACCAGGAAATAAGACCTACAAGCAATGGGGTACAGTAATCCATCTTGCCCTACAAGAAAGTAAGGGGTGTGTGGGAGAGAACATAAGAGAGAACAGATTGGGGGTGGGGATGTTCAGTATGCTTGCTATATTGGGGTTGGATGGTAGGGGAGAGACAGGGAAAAATTTGTAACTCAATATCTTTTGGAAGTGAATGTTGAAAACTAAAAAAAAAAATAAATACATTTATTTTTTTTAAATAGAATTCTGACTTATTCTGTCAGTCCAGTGCAGCAGTCAGATCTTTTTGAACCTCTTTCAGCTTTGGTTTGTTACCTTGAAGACTGGTCTAATATTAAATTATTTCAATTGTATAGATTAGGATGAAGGTGCAAGAGCTTAGATGATTTATGCATAGCCACAAGACTAGAATTAAAATCCTTTTGTTAAATTCAAAGAGAATTCCACCATAATACCTTAACTTGGGAAAGTGGGTGAAATTATTTCAAATGAGCTGAGAAAGGAATGCATACAGAATATACAACTTGTCAAATTTGCAAAGAATTAAGAGTGTTCATACTGGAAATGGGGAAGGAAGTTCTAAGAGTGAGGCATAACTTTCAAAGGAGGGAGAAGCACATATTTGGCCCTTAAAATGAATGTTTAAGAGAGAGGCTACTCTAAGGAGAGGTATATTCAAGCATTGAGACTCTGATCACTACGCCTCAAAGTTATGTAGGAATTATATCCCAATCTAAGCCTTGAAAGTCAGAGTATACTTATTGGAATAGAAGCAGTCATAATATCCAGAACTGAACAATTTGAAACTTCCAAGGGAAATCTGCCTCCATAAAGGCCAAGCCATACTCCAAAGGAAGTCATGTTATATAGCATTCATGTCCAAAGCTCATCTAGAAAGTGCTTGAAAACTCATAAGAAGGTAAAACCCACAACATCCCCAGTTAATCAGTTCCATTTTTTTGTTTAGCTCTGAATATTAGGACATTTTTTGCTTTTGTTTTTTTCCTGACATGAAATCTACTGTTTATTCTTGTGGCTTCTGGCAGACTGCTGGAATGAGAGAAATCATTCATGGGTGAAGTAGGACTTCCAAGAGTCAGGAATCATTGCCACTACCAGGCATGTTATAGAATGAAATCATTAGGTAAATGAACAACAATAGCAAGCCTAAAGAAAGAATTGCGGGACTGCCTTCCTGAAGAAAAGACTCCAAACTCAGATTATACTTTGAAGTAGGTTCTAAGAATGTGTGAGATGGCTAGGATCTGAGAAAATCTAGACTCACCTATTTTTAGAAACTTGAAAGTTTTACCTAGGATCCAACCTGGAAAAAAATGAAGGAACAGACTTCCAGGGATAAGAGTGAGTCAGTGAAAAGGGTTCTTTTTAATTTGTTTTTTAAGCTTCTCCAAGTTAACCTGTACATATTACAAGTAAAATATCCAAGAAACAACTGTGGGCTTGTAACAAAAATACTATTTTCTTTTACAGAAGGAGGGAGAAATTTAAAAAGCACCAAGGATTTCAACAAGACAGAGAGGTAAAAGTATCAGAGCATGGGAAGGATAGTCAGCAGAGTTAAAGAGGAAAAAACTAGGGACATAGGAAGCAGATTTAGGAGCAGGAAGTGTTCTATTTTGGGGTGATGGGAGGAAAGGTTCCCTGATGAAAACACAGCCCATGTAGAAATTATGCTTAAGGGAGTAAAATATTATTTTTAAGCATTTGAGGGTTCAGAAGAAACCACTGTGGTGCAAGAATTCACTTATGATAGCACGGAACTCAATTCGATGTGAAGGACTGAAATCAACTGACAAATTTCCCGTTGCCTCAGTTTTAAACTGGTATGTTCATTCTCTTTTCTTGGAGTATAATCCATAATAGTTGATTAGTTTACCATAGAGCAATATGTATTCATTTAAAATATAGTTCCTCTTTTGGTCCTTTCACTATTTCCCAACTGCTAGAACCTATCCTCCTGCACTCCCAGCTGCTTTGGAATTATTTTGTATATACTTATATACAAAGTTATTGCCTCCACCAAAAGAATGAAAACTCTTTAATGTCAGAGGATGTTTCCATTTTTTAAGCGTTTAGCACAGTGCCTAACACACAGGAGAGCTTAATAAATACTTGTTTCTTTTCTCTTCCCCCCTCAGTATCCAACAGAGCTTGACACAGAATATTGTTTAGTGAAGGCTTGTTGATTGATTGGTCAATTGACTAATTCATTAATGTATATATAGCATTAGGATTCTCTATTTGTTTCTATTACTCTGGTACCCTAATAGATCAGAGTATAAAAAAAGCAAGTGATTTTGAGGTCATCATAAATTATTTTTTACATTGATATTTATGCCAAATTGTTTGAAATGCAATGTAAGTTGATGTCAGCATAAATATTTTTTTTCCTTGACACATTAAGCAGCCTCATTCTATTAGTAAATGTACAACTAGAAAGGAGTTTGCATAAAAAGGCAACTGAAAATGGAGAATGACTTAAGGCAAAAGCAAATTAAAAATTGTATGCAATGTAAGGTCTTTATAATTAGTGCTGGTAGCTGATAATCAGGATAATAAGGAAGCTTAAACACCCAGGAAAGAAAAGAGCTTTAAGCTTCAGAGTTTAATTTGCACTTTTCCATTTTAAACAGTTCTGTCCTTTTTGCTATGTTTTCCCCCTTTTCTTATATCTTTTTGAATAAACACATTTAAACAAACATACCAGGGTTACATAGAGAGAGATGTTAGAAGAATCAAATATTAGTAATAGTTAAAGGAAGCCTATCCATTTTATTATGATTCTTCAATTTATTGTAGGGAAAGCAGAACATCCCATTGATGGGAAATTAGATAAAGCATCAAAGGGAAGGGACCTGACTCTTCAGCAAGCAGGGTCCGTCACCAAATTCCCAAAGCAGAAACTTGTCTATTTAAAACATTTGTAGATTAAAAAGAGATAACATTTAGAAATAATGAGCTTAAATTCATCCCCCTCCCAGGGGAAAAACAGGTTTGTAGAAGAGTGACTGGAATATTGCACTCATTTCTATCAAGGAGAGTGTCATGTTTCTCTATAACCAAAGCAATGTAATACTCCAGGATTGCCTGCCTGGTCTATGACTCACAAATTGGGGGAGGGGGAATGGGAAAATAGGAATGAGAAAATAGGAAATGGGGAAAATGGGCCTTTCTACAGAAAAAAAAATGAGGGAAATTGACCTTTCTACCAGACTGGTAGGTACGAGAGTCACAGTATGGATGGAGTGTCAGTAGTGATAACAGGAGGAAGACACTAGAGAAAGAGAAAGCAAGTTTATTACTAGGAACTATTAATTCCCCCTCCATGAAAACATAGCCCATGAACAACTTTTTCCTAAGTGGGGGAAAATATCATCTTGCAGGATAAAAAGGAGCTACTTTTTTCCATAGAAATGGGAGAGGGGGGATAAACCAAGTGACACCCTGGATAATGAACATTCCAATATACTAACCAGATGAGCTACTAAATATATTGCCTAAAAGCCTGAGTTCAACTCCTAGTTTACTAAGAGTTAGTTTACTAACTTAGTTAGTTAGTTAGTAACTTCTGTATTATTGGAACTTATAGATCAATCAAGCTATTAAATATCAAATGGATTTCACCTAGATTCCCCCAATGATGTCATTTGGCTTTGAAATATAAATTAGTAATAGTTAAAGTTCAACCTTCCGCAAGTGTCTGATTCTGTTTCCTAACAACTAAAACAAGGATAATAATAATTTATCTATTTAATGAAGTAATTAGGAAGATCAAGTCACATGGCATTTACTACAGTGCTTGACACCTAGTAGGCACCTAATAAATATTTATTGGCTGATTGACATAATCCTTGCTCTTAGTAACTGGAATGAAATACATGGGGAAAATCTATTGTTATTTTTGGATGGGGGAAGGCAAGGCAATTGGTGTTAAGTGACTTGCCCAAGGTTACACAGCTAGTAAGTGTGTCAAGTGTCTAAGGCCACATTTGAACTAAGATCCTCCTGACTCCAGGTCCAGTACTCTATTCACTGCACCACCTAGCTGCCCCAGGGATAATCTATTATTGTTAATGTAAAGTCTGTGTGTTCCTCCATGTAATTTATATTATTCATAATTAGTTCTTGTTTATTCAACTTGCCAGACATTCAAGGAATACTTTGATAGATGTCACTGATATAGATACCCCCTCCACTGGTACATTGAGCAACTTATCCATACCTTCTCAAGGTGGGAAATTTTTGTATATAGCTTCCCATCACTTCTCCAGAGAAAATTTGCCCAATATGTAATACATGGGCTTTTCTCTCATTCTTTTAATATGTCATGAATATTAATGCTTCATTTAGGTTGTCTATCTATTATGCCTTGCCACAAGTCTTCAAGGTTAATATTATACTATCCATCTATGTTTTCTTTTTTTTTTTTTTTAAAGCAATCAGGGTTAAGTAACTTGCTCAAGGTTACATGGCCAGTTATTTCTGGGTGTGGTGCTAGGTATCTGAGCCTGGATTTGATCCTCAGGTCATCCCGACACTGGAGCCAGTGCTCTTACTCACTGTGCTACCTGGCCACCCCCATCTATGTTTTCTATGATTCATTCCATTCATTGTCTTTGGGTGAACTGAAATTTTATTTATTCTAAGATGGTGGGACTTTATATTTCAAAGCTAAATGGCATCATTGGGGGAATCTAGGTGAAATCCACTTGACATTTAAATAGCTTGATCGAGCTATAATATCACTGATGTGGGCACTCCCTGAAAAAGTACCAATTACAATACATTTTTACCTTCTTATTCAAGTTGCTCCATGCTTACAGGGCAGCTAGGTGGTACAATAGATAGATCACTGGGCTTGGAAACAGGAAGACTCATCTTTATGAGTTCAAATCTGGCCTCTGACACTTACTAGGTATGTAACCTTGGGTATATCACTTAATCTTGTTTGCCTCAATTTCTCACCTGTAAAAATGAACTGCAGAAGGAAATTGCAAATCAGTCCAGTATCTTTAAAAATAAAATGAGGTCACAAAGAGTCGGACATCATTAAGGAACAATTGTTCCTTACCCATGTCCTTCTACAGAGCTTCCATGTAAGATTTATAGAAAATATTGATGGCACCCTCTAGACCCTTTACTAGTTTCTGGGTATGAGTATAGCAGTTGTATCTGTCTATCATCTCGCACTCTGACCTCATGATTGGTCTATTTCTTTTTCCAATAATACATATCCTTTTTGAATTATTTTTTCCACTTCTACAAGACATCATTAATCACATGCTGCAGCCAACTTCATTCATTCAGCAAACACTGAGTAATTTAATCATGGCCAGGAAAATAATTTTGGGGAAGGAGACATATATATATATATATATATATATGTGTGTGTGTGTGTGTGTGTGTGTGTGTGTGTGTGCGTATATATATATATACATATATATATGTCAAGTACCTCTGAAATCACGCCATACAAGTATTTGTCTAATTCAATTCAGTTTAATAAAAAATATATATATTAAGTGCCTACTATGTGCAAGGAACTGTGCTAATCAATCTCTGTCTACTAAGAGAGACAGAGAGAGAGACAGAGAAAGAGAGGGGGGGGTCACAAATAGAAAGAAAGTCAGGGGTAGAGGGATCCAGAGAAATAGCAATAGAAGAAGCAGATATATTATTAGATCAATGGAGAGATAAGAGAGATGATATATAGACAGATAGATATAGAACAAGTATTTACTATGTACAAGTGTATAGGCACTCTGCTATATACTAGGAATGCAGATACAAGAAAATTATATAGCCCCTGTCCTCAAAGAATGTATTCTAATACAGGAAAATCATAAAAGACTACTGGTAAAAGCAGTGAGAATACTTAGATGTGGATATAGCAAAGAGACCACTGAAACTAGTACATAGGCTTGAATACCTAAAGAAAAGACCAAAGGCTCACTCATCAGTCAGAGTTGGAGTCCTAAATTCTAGTGGGTTGGAGATGCTCTGAAGGCAAAGGCATGTTGAAAAGAATGCAGGAAGTCTTTTCACTTCCTACAATTTGCATTGTGACAAAGCACAAATTATTTATCAATTACTGACTTACTTGTGCAAATCATGAAAGTTCTATTTTTGTGGGTCTTATATTTCTTGAGTCATACTGTCTGTGTGCTAGAAATTCCTTCAGTCCTGTCCATTCTTTTTTTCCTTTTTCCGTAAATTTCTATGCCTACAACTTTCCAAAGTAGACATGTGCAAATCCCACACATCCTCACTAATTAGCATAACCCTTCCTGTAACATCAAAGGTAGAAAACTAAACCAGATGTGCCTGCTGAATGCATCTTTTGTAGCTAAAAGCCTCCAGTCCTCCTCTGCATCACTAACCATCTCTGTTAAATGTGCCATCTTAGGTATGCTTTCAGTAAACTCAGAGGAGCAAAGGAAGAATGTCAGAATCTGTGTAACAGGTTGGGAAGCCTGCTTCTCACAGGGTCATTACTTCCTTTCTTTCTCCTTCCATGTCCTAAGGAAAATGTCACCTAAAACTTAGGTTTCTGAACACAGACTAACTCAGGGATATTTTGCTCTCCTATATTGAGATAAGATTATGTTCTTATATCTCTAAGATATATAACGTGGATGTTCTTTTTTTCTGCTTTCCTTGTCCATAAGTTCATTCCCCTAGGTGTCTCAGGTCTTTTCTTGTATAAATTAAAATTTCAAGTAATAATCTCTTGCTTCTGTCTTCATGGATCACTCTTCCTCTTTGGTGAAAAAATGCAAAGTTTCAAACAGGAATTAGAACTGGTTGAGTTTAGACATTTTTGGGAAAAATCCTGGAGACTATCAAAAGTGGTAGAATAGGATGAAGAAGTATAGCCGAGCTCTCCCCACAACTTGTACAGAAAGACTTAAAAAATGTACTTACTGTGTCCTGATCAAGAAATCTAAGGAAAAGTAACAGTGAGAACTTTTATAACCCAGATCGACATATATAGATAAATATAGAATTCTATTTCCCATTGGGGACAAGGTCTAACCAGAACAGAACCTTAGAGAGGCTTCCAGTGTAGGATCTGAATTATAGGATGAAGATCCAGCAACATAGGTTCTCACATTATGCAGGATGAGGAATACATGCCGAATCGTGGTTGTTACTCATGCCAGAGCCACTTTCAGGTACATTGGAGACTAAGAAGGGGATCTGAGTCCAATGGTGTTAGATCAGAGTAAATAGAAGCTCATCCTGGGAGTGGAGCATGCTCAAATTCAGACCTCATCCCAGTCTGAATCCTAAGTAAGTGTAAACAAAATGGAGACATCAAATCAAAGTAGAAGCCTAGAGTTTTGTCATTCTGAATGACATAACATTTCACTCAGCTAATGGGCAAGACCAGCAGCAATCTACTAAGGATTCAATCACAGACAAGCCCATTGTTGTGTTACTCAAAACCAAACCTAGTTCAGAATCTTGTAAAGCTCAGACTAGGAAGTGAACAATGACATTTCACACTATATCAGGTTGCTATGGATACCCAGAAAACTTGTAAATCCGCAGCCTGAGCAGTCACTAAAATCTCTGAAGAACACACAGCATTAAACACCTTAAAAAAAACAGTGTCAGGTCCAAGATAATATAAAACAACAATAAACATGGCTTGGCCATTCCCTTGAGAAGTACCCATAAAGTATCATTAATGCAAAGCCTGAAGACAGGAAGTAAGGTTGAAGGAATCAACAACAACCATGAATCCTACCACCATAAAGAACTATTAAGACAGGGATACACAAAACAAAAAATCCCAAAGAAGGCTCTCATTGCAAAACATAAAAAAATAAAAAAACCTGCCTTGCATACAAATTCATCTAGGACTATTGGAAGAAGTGAAAAGAGAGAGAGAGAGGAGGAGGGAGTGAGGGAGGTAGGGAGGGAAGGAGAGAGAGAGACAGAGACAGAGAGAGATAGAGACAGAGCCAGAGAAAGAGAGACAGAGACAGATAGACAGAGAGACAGAGACAGAGACAGAAAGACAGAGACAGAGACAGAGACAGAGACAGACAGACAGACAGAGACTTATAAATGAAACAAGAGTCCTAAAGGAAGTAATTTGGGAGAATGATAATTATGCAGCAAGGATATTGAACGAGAATTAATAGGTTAGCACAAGAGGTAGAAAGCCTAAAGGAGTTACAAAATTCATGCAAATTAGAATAGGTCACATATATGTTTATGTCTTGATGAGAAAAAATGTACGTTAATATAAATTCAAAAGACTATTCAATATAGAATAAAATAAAAGGGAACTAAAAAAAGAAAAATTCAGATCAAGGATAAAGAGCCAATATATCAAATTTCAAAAGTCATATAAGAAAATTGCTTAGATCTTAAAATTGGAATTCATAGTGAAAAATAGAATGAATACACCAGTCAAACACATATTAGGTATATTATATGTATACATACATATACAAACATATATGTGTGTGTGTGTGATTTCCTAATTAAGTGGAAATGTTTTTCACCAATCATTTCTTAAAGTTTTTTTTTTTCTCCCAAATTATCTCCTGACTTCCCTCCCTGGCCACCCTTATTGAGAAGTCAAGCAATTTGATTTTGATTTTACATGTGGGTTTATGCAAAGCATGTCCATATTAACCATATTACAAAAGAAAATACAAATAAAATGAAACAATAAAATATAAAATTAAACTTCAATTTGTATTCAGAATTTATCAGTTCTTTCTCTGGTGCTGGATGGAATTTTTCATAAGCCCTTCAGGAATTTTCTTGGACTATGGTCTTGATCAGAGGGTAAGTCTTTCATAGTTGATCACTCTTACAATATTGCTTTTGCTGGGACAATATATTCTAGGTCCTGCTCTGAAACCATTTTGCTCCCATTAGTTCTTATCGCACAAATAGTACTCCACCAGAATTATATACTCTAACTTGTTTAGCCTTTCCCAAACTTATGGCCACACCCTTGATTTCCAATTCTTTATTCCCAAAAAATGAAGCTAAAATATTTTTATGCAAATATGTCATTTTCACTTTTATTTTATTTCTTTGGGATACAGAATTAAAAGTGTTATTGCTGAGCCAAAAAAATATGCAGTTTTAAAGCCCTAGGGTGTGGGGTATAGTTCCAAATTGTTCTCCAGAATGTTTGAACTACCTCACAATTTCACCTGCCATACATTTGTGTCCCATTTTTTTCACATCCCCTCCAACTTTTGTCATTTCACGTTTCTGTCAAGTTATAAATCTGATAAGTATAAGCAGGCATCTTCAGTTTCTTTTAAATCTATAGATACATTTAAAGTTGTTAGAGCATTTTTATGTGACTATTAATAGATTTGATTTCTTCTGAAAACAACACTCTTCTAATTTACTTATACTATCACCATTTATGTCTGAATTACTTGTCCATTTTGACCTTATTTCTGTTTCTGGTGTGAGATGTTGGTCTATCCCTAGTTTCTGCCAAACTGTTTTCAAGTTCTCCCAGCAACTTTTGTCAAAAGTTTAGCTCTTTCCCCAAAAGTTTGTATCTTTGGGTTTATCAAATGCTAGATGACTATAGTCATTTACTACTATATATTTTGTATCTCATGTATTCCACTTACCCACCACCCTATTTCTTAGCCAGTAACATTGTTTTGAAGATTACCCCTTTGTAATATAGCTTAAAATGCAGAACTGCTAGACTGCCTTCCTTAACATTTCCCCCATTAATTCCCTTGATATTCTTGACTTTTTGTTCTTAGATGAATTAGAAAAGTGAAAGTCTCCTGATCTTCAAAATGTGACATGAATTTTGTTGCCTTTTTTTTTTCTAATTCTATAAAATACTTCTTTAGTAGTTTGACTGGTGTGGCACTGAAAAAGTAAATTAATTTACATAAAATGGTCGTTTTTGTTATACAAGCTTGACCTGCCCAAGAGTAATAGTTATTTCTGTTTGTTTACATGTGTTTTAATTCATATAAAAAATATGTTGATACAATCTTTGAGCTTGCGCTTGGCAGGTTGAATCCCAAGTATTTTATATAATTTCTGGTTATTTTAAATGGTATTTCTCTTTCTATCTTTTCCTACTGGGTTTTGTTTGTAGTATACAGAAATGCTTATGACTTATATTGGTTTATTTTATATGCTGCAACTTTCTGAAGTTGTTTATTATTTCAACTAACTTTTTTTAGTTGACTCTACAAGGTTTTCTAAGCATAAAACCATATTATCAGCAAACTGCACTGTTTCTTCATTATCTACTTTTAGTGCTTTTTTTCTTGTCTTACTGCTATAATTAGGATTTCTAGTACAATATTAAATAATTATGGTGAAACAATGGACATTCCTGCTTCATTAATGATCTTATTGGGAAGGCTACAAGTTTATCTCCATTACAAATAAAGTTTTGTCTTGGTTTCAAATTTTTCTACTTATCATTTTAAGAAAGGTTCTATTGATTGCTATGTTTTCTTGTATTTTAATAGGCATGGATATTTCATTTGTTAAAAGCTTTTTCCTATATCTGTTGATAAAATGATTTTTTTTGTTATAACCATTATGGATATTCTCAATTATGCTGATAGTTTTCCTAATATGGAACAAGCCCTCTACTACTGGTCTAAATCCCACCTGTTCATAGTGTATGATTTATATGATATAGTGATGTAATCTCCTTTCTTGTATTGTATTTAATTTTTTAAAAAATTTTATTCATTAAAGATATTGGTTATAAATTGTCTTATAACTTTATTTGTATCCTCTGTGCTTAGCACAGTGACTGTAACATAAAAGAAACCTAAAAAAACACACTTTTTTTTACTCTGGTCGACTTTAATTTAGCAAAGGGGTAAAGTGACCCTTTAATCAAGGAGAGAAATTCCAAGTATTCCTGATGAAAAGTTTAGAGCTGAGTAGACACTTTGGAATAAAAATGCTAGTAGAGAGGAGAAAATTAAGCTTTAAATGAATGAGGAATCATAAAGGACTAATAAATTATGAAATGTTTATGTTGTATAAGCAGAAAATGATACAAGTCCCTTCAAAATCCTAATAACATCAGGTGTGAGAGAAGGAGTCAAATAAGACAGAAGACATGAGAGTGTTTTGATTCTGCTTTTTATGTTTTTTTAATCTCTTAATCAATAACTATTTATTATTTGAAATGGTTTTAAAACAATGCTAATATTGATTTTAAAATGACAATAGCAACACCACAAAAATTTACAAACTGTTTAAAATTCTCTTCCCATAAGTTTTTCTTCAACTTTCTCCACCTTCTCCACTCCCTTTCCCCCCTGTCCCAATGCATTATTTGAAGCTATGTATGGAGGACTGTACCTGAATTCAGGCAACTTGAATTCTAATCCAATTTTAAACACTGTGTGACCCTGAACTAGTCTTTGAACCTCATTTCCCTCAGTTTCCCCAATTTCATAATAGGAATAAAAATGTATCTATTTTGAATTTTGCTTTCTTAGCTAATTGCCCTACATAATGTTGGTATTTTCTAAATGCTTTCTTCCTTTCTCATTCCCTTGTTTTCTTCATTTTGCCTTTCTTTCCTTTTTTTTCTTTCATTTTTCAAATGCTTTATTAATTTTAGATTTACATCATTCATTTCCACCAGATTTTGAGTTACACATTTTCTCCCCATTTTTCCCCTGCCCACTGCCCCAAAATAGCAGTCCCACAATATATCCCCTCCTCCAATCTGCTCTCTCCCATATCTTCTCTCATACCCCCTTTGAATTTTCCAGTAGGGCATTGTGGATGTCTATGCCCCAGGGCCTGTATAGCTTATTTCCCAATTGCAGGTAAAATAGTATTATTAACAGTATACACACACACACACACACACACACACACACACACACACACACACACACACACATATATATATATATATATATATATATATTTAAACATTTGATATTAAAACTTTGAATTCCAGATTCATTCCTTTCCTCCCTTGTCACCCACCCTTACTGGAAAGGTAAGCAGTTCAGTATAGGTTGCACATGTGAAGCTTAATGCGAAACATTAACATCGTTGATATATTGTAAAAGACTGAATATATTTCCCTCCCTCCTATCCCACCTTCCACTAGTTCTATTCTCTACTTTGCTTCCATCCCTTTTCAAAAGTGGGTGCTTCCAGCTTCACTCCCCCCCAGGCTGCCATCCATTCTATCATCCCCCCTCTCATCCGCTTCCCCCCTACTCTCCTGTAGGGTGAGATACCCTATTTAGTGTGTATTTCATTCCCTCCCTGAGCCAAATTCAATGAGAATAAGTTTGACCCATTCCCTTTTGCCTTCCTATTGTTCTCCTCCATTGAAACCATTTTCCCTTGTCTCTTCTATATGAGATAGTTTACCCCATCCTGTCTCTCCCCATCTCCTCTACTTATATTCCTCTCTCACCTCTTGATTTCACCTTTTAAGTATCATCTCTTCCTATTAAATTGGTCCTGTGCCATCTATCTATGTATACATGTAAACATATATACACATTCACATATGTATTCACACACCTGTATACCCTCAGATACAGACATATATGTATGTGTGCATGTGTGTATACCTTCAAATATTTTCATAGTGAGAAAAGTTTCATCAGTTACAATTATCATTTTTCCATGTAGGAATGTTAATAGTTCAACTTTGACAAGTTCCTTATGATTTCTTTTCCCTGTTTACCTTCTCATGCTTCTCTTGCTTCTTGTATCTGAAAGTCAAATTTTCTATTCAACTCTGGTTTTTTCATCAAGAATATTTGAAAGTCCTCTATTCCACTGAATGATCATATTTTCCCCTGAAACATAATACTCAGTTTTTCTGGGTAGGTGATTCTTGGTTTTAATCTGAGCTCCTTTGCTCTCTAGAATATCACATTCTAAGCCCTTTGATCCCTCAATGTAGAAGCTGCCAGATCCTGATTGTGTTTCCACAATATTCAAATTGTTTCTTCCTGGCCGCTTGTAATATTCTCTCTTTAATCTAGGAATTTTGGAACTTGGCTGTGATATTCCTAGGAGTTTTCTTTTTGGGATCTTTTTCAGGCAGTGATGAGTGGATTCTTTCAAGCTCTATTTTGCCCTCTGGTTCTAAAATACCAGGGCAGTTTTCCTTGAGAATTTCTTGGAGGATGATTTCTAGGTTCTTCCTTTGATCATGGCTTTCAGGTACTCCAATAATTTTTAAATTATCTCTCCTGGATCTATTTTCCAGGTCACTGGTTTTTCTTTCACATTGCCTTCTATTCTTTCATTTGTGTGGATCTGTTTAATAGCATCTTGATTTCTCATAATGTCATTAGCTTCCATTTGCTCCAATCTAATTCTGGATGAATGATTCTCCTCATTGAGCTTTTGAGATTATTTTTCCATCTGGCAAATTTGGATTTTTAAGGCATTCTTCTCTTCATTGCCTTTTGGAAACTCTTTTGCCATTTGAGTTAGTCTGTTTTTTTAAGGTGTTATTTTCCTCAGTCAGGCCGTTGACTCTCATTTTGTAATTTTCTTACATTGTACTCATTTCTTTTCCCAATTTTTCCTCCATTTCTCTTATTTGCTTCTTAAGGTCCTCTATGGCCAGTAACCAGCTTGAATTTTCCTTAGATGTTTTTGGTGCAGGAGTTCTGACTTCACTGTCTTCCTCCTGTTCCATGCTTTGATGCTTTTTGTCCCCAAAATAGGAGTCTAATGTTGGGTTCTTCTGTTTGCTGTATTTCCTTTGCCTGGGCATGTTTCCACTCAATTAGTTGACTTTTGTGCTTTTTGCCACAGTAGGACTCTGCTACCAGACAGGGGAGCTTCTGTCCCAAATACTGTGGTTTTCTCAGCTGCCAGAGGTATTAGTTGGGAGCCCTTGCTGAAATCTCCACATGCTCTGGCAAGCTGCACACACACCCTAGGACCTCTACCCTAGACCACAATCCAGATCCAAGCAGGTTAAAGCAAGAATGATTACCCCTCAGACTGGTTGCTTGGTCTCCCTACATTCTGCAGGGCAGGAGCTGAAGTACCAAGTGGCCACATCAGCGGCTTCTTGCCCCAGGGGCAAAAGCCAATGCACTCCCAAATACTGGGTCCCAAAGTCAATATGGAACTGACCTCTCACTTTGTCCTTCACATCTATGTGTTGATAAATCTAGAAATGACCACAGCCCTCAGCTGCTGGTGATCTGTATTACCTATGGCCAGAGGCTGGTGAGGCCCACCCTGGGGCTAAAGCCTCTGTGTGGGGCTGGTCTCAGCTCCCAGAGAACAGTGCTGGACAATTCCTGCCATCCTGCTGGGCTGTCCTCAGAGAGAAGATAGCTTCGCTGTGTCATTTTGTGGGTTCTGTAGCTCCAAAGTTTGTTTAGAGTCCCCTTTTAAATGAATTGGGGAAGATGGAAGATGGGAGATATGGGGAGGACCTGCTCCTACTGTGCCATCTTGACTCCACCCCTGCTTTTTTATGTTTCTGTAATCATGAAAGAAGGCCAGGAAGGGGAAGGGAAAAATATATGATGGGGAAAAGAGAAAAGAAAGTTAAAATACATTATATCACATTATCTGGATATCCATTTAAAAGAATATATGAAGAAGAAGGTAAATCAGAACATATGATACTTGAATCTCATTTTTATCTGCACTGGTCAAAAGAAAGGAAGAATGAGTTGGTTAAATTACAAAAATGCATTTCGTTCAATGGAAAAAACAGAGAAGGAGGACTAAGAGGGAGGTGACATTCTAGGAGGTATTTGTCATAAGCAAGATAAAAAAATCTTAGAGGACATATCAGGAAGAGGGTTTTAAAAGGAAAGAAAGGAAAGGTAACAGCATGTAAATAAGTTGGGTGTGAGCAACACAGAAAAGAAGATTAACTCGAAGAAGAACACACCAAACCAGAGCACTGTTCCTCAGCACACTTCTCATCCATCTTTTTTTTTCTTCCAATGAAGGAGCAGAAAAGAGAAGAAAAATATATGAGACTTGAATGGGAAAATACATAATAAAAGACCAAAGTTTTAAATGTAAAAGGGTTGAAATGACCAATAAATAAAATGGAAGAGTATAACAGAATAAGTTAGAAAGAAGAATCCAACAATATGTTGTTTAAAAGGAAAATATCTGAGACATAAAGATTAACAAAGTTAAAATAAGGAGCTGGATCAAAATCTCTTTTGCCTTAGCTGATTGAAGAAAAGCATGGATGGCAATCATGATTTCAGACAAGACAACAGCAAATATAGTTTTAATTAAAATAAACAAGAAAACTACAAAAATAAATTAATATTAAAGCTAAGCAATAACAAGGGCATGCAGTGACTAGTATAGAATGTATATAATTAATTGAAATGTTAATAAGTTTCAAGGACAAATAAAGAGTACCACTATATTAAGGGGAACACATTGCACATCTTTTAGATTTGGAAAAAGTTAAATAAAAATAAAGAAGAAAGAAGATAAGAACCTAAACATAATTTCAGGAAAAATTAGATATCATATACTTCTGAAGACTTTTGAATGGTAAGAGAAAGGAATGCACATATTTTATAACTTTGTATCCACATTTACAAAAATTCATCATAAAAGTCTCACAAACATATGTAGAAAATTAGAAATGGCAATTACTCATAGACCACAAAAAATAAAAGTTATATACAATAAAGGGTCATTAAAGAAATGAGGAAAATTATTTGGAAACAAATGAGCAATTCTAAATACTTTGCATTTATATGAATAAATCACTAAACATAATTTTATTAGAGATAATAAAAGCAATGGTATAATCTAACAAGATTTTTAGGATGCAGGTAAAATAGGGAATGTATGTGTATGTATATAGATAGACACAAATATATGTGTACATATATACATTTGTATATATATATGTGTGTGTGTGTGTGTGTGTGTGTGTGTGTGTGTGTGCATATTTATATGGAAATAGGAAAAGATACAACAAATTAAGAAACTGGTCATTCAACTTTAAAAATAAACCTTAGATGGGGGATCCAGGTGGCTCAGCAAGTAAGAGCACCAGCTCCAGTGTCGGGATGACCTGGGGATCAAATCTGGTTTCAGATACTTAGCACCACACCTAGAAATAACTGGCCATGTATCCTTGAGCAAGTTACTTTACCCCAATTATTTTAAAATAAAAAAGAAAAGAAAAAAAATAAACCTTAGAAAACCAACATATTTTTAAACCTCTGTTAACTGAACTATAAATACTGAAAAAGTAGAGACTGACAAATATGAAAGGAAAAAATGAATAAATTTAATTAAAAAACATGTCAAGAAGACTGTTCAAAACAAATAAAATAATCGACTCATTTGATTTTCAAAAGAAAGAAGAAACCCAAATTACCAAGTGACAAAATTGAAAAACAGAAATTTACAAAAAGTAAACAAGGGAAAATGTTATAAACTACTCTTTCTCATTATTAGATAGTAAAACTGATCATCTAAAGGAAATGTTGAATATGTATGAAAATATAAAATATGCAGACTATCATGACAAGAACTTACATCATTCAATTAAAAAAGAACAGCAATAAATGAGCTTTGAAAGTGTGTGTATGTGCTGTGTGTGTGTGTGTGTGTGTGTGTGTGTGTGTGAATGAGTGTTGGTTATGGTCAATGCAATAATTTATTTTGACTATATAATAATGCATATTTCTGTATATGGTTTTCCTTTTTTTTTTCATTTTACCATGGAAGGCAGGGTGGAGCAGGATGATAAAATAGGGTTTTGTTAACTGAAAAATAAAATGTTTTTATAAAATGATTAGAAAAAGATGATAATTTAAAATGTTGTTTTCTCTAGTTCTAAAGTTAACCTTAAAATTTTAAGGGGCAAGCAGTAAATAATACCCACAGATGTATCATAACCATGATGAAACTGAAATAATGCATTATAAATAAAAGCAAAACTTTTAGGTTTCCTGGGTTCACTGTCTCCACTCCAAGCCAGATTGTTTTGTTTTTTGTTGTGTTTTTTTTTTAACACCTGAGTATGAGTTTTTTCAGGGTTCTATTGATAAACGTAAGGGTCTAGAGCTTTATTTCTTGAGTTCCACCAGGTGTGCTTCCCATTATCAATAAAGTAGCTCTATATTTTCTTTCAGAAAATTGATTTACTGTAGGCATAATAATATAGTTACAAAACAATCCCTCAAACCCAACAAAGTCTCATACCTACAAACAAAAGGTAGCAAGACATACATACAGAAAATTAGTGGCACCAAATCTTACCTCAAGGTTCCTGGCTCTAGTAGTCATTTTCTTCCTTTATGGAGTTTCTTGAATTTCCTTTTGGATAAAGCTCTCCATTCGGCTTCAAGGGTCAATGCTGTGCTAGTGTAAACAGTCAGCATTTCACTGTTTATTTGAAGCCTGTGCTCTCCCTAGTTGACTAGCATTCCAAATCTCTATGCAGGTGCTTCCTCTTCTGTTAGTTATTGCATTCCCAGGGTACACTACTATTGCTAACTGTTTGCTGGGGATAAGAAAGAGAAACAGAGTTTCTTGTGACTCTTCTGACATTTTGAAGATCACAAGACTCTCACTTTTCTAATTCTGTTTCCAGATGCTGATTCACTTAACATCAGGGGAAAAACAAACAAACACAAAAGATACAAAGGTGCAATGAGCTGATCTATTCATTTGATTGGGACCAGGTAGGAAAGAAATACCTAGGTATGTACTCTACAACTTAAAATAAAGGACAAATTTCAATATTCTTTAAGGCCTGGCCCTCATTAGCTAGTCTTATATATATTTATCTCATCAAGAAAATAAAGGTCTATCAGGTATAGATAATGTTTGACACTATAGTCATACTATCCTGTAGAAATAGACTGTATATGATAATACAGAAAAAACATTCAACAGGAAATAGGCCTAGCCTCAGAGATTTAGTGAGCACTTTATGGAATTAATAAGGAACATAAAAATAATGACCATAACTGCCAGTCCTGACATCTGATAAAGTATCTTGCCCAAACTCTAGCAGCTGGGAGATGTATGGGAATAAACAAATCCATCGTTCTGACAAAACGATTATTAGTGTCTTTCTGGAAAGAAGACTTCTGTGCATTTACAAACAAAAAAGGAATTCCAGAGAATACTTGAACAGTAACAAAAAAAAACTGGGTTATTATTAGAACAATGTTTTACTCTACAGTGCAACAAATACAAACATTGAGTATGTATCTGAAACATTACTGAAAATGTACCTTAACTATACTGTAGCAGTGACAAGCAACAGAAAGGAAAAATTCAGTTTCATTGTATTTTATGGTTACAAAAAAGATGTATGTGATAGAAGTAATAAAAACCGATATGTTTTATATCTCTATATTCTGATTTTTTTAATCATTAGTACAAAGCTAGTAGACATGATAGAGGAGAGGCCTCAAAGACAGCTCAGAGAGATTAAAGTAAAGATTAAAATTTGAAAATAGTATGTTCTCTGTCTCTCATTCTCTGTCTCTCATTCTCTGTCTCTCTCTCTGTCTCTCTCTCTCTCTCTGTCTCTCTCTGTCTCTGTCTCTGTCTCTCTCTGTCTCTGTCTCTGTCTCTCTCTCTCTCTCTCTGTCTCTCTCTCTCTTACTGAAGACTACTGGAGAAGTTGATGGTTTCAAAGGATAATATTATCACAGGTATTTTTAAACTGTTAGGAAAAAAAATTAAAGTCCTCACATTATTTGTCATGTTTAAGACTGGCTATAGCTTCAGAAGGAGAAAAAGTCAATAAAAATAGCAAATAGTCACAGAAGGAGGGAATGGGGGTGTTAAGTAACATAAGTATATTGTGAAATATGGGTTTGATGGTACTCATACTAACAGCTAAAGGGATAAAAAAAATTCCTTTCTAACTACATCAAAATGGGTTTCCTGAAAATACCAAAACAGTTTCTCTTTTTCATCCTGGGCACTCTTTCAGAAACCTGTTGAATACTTAACTTGGAAAGATAGGAATGCCTTTGTGCATCAATTTAAATGAAGGGGAAGATGAGAAGAAATAAAATGTGTATTTTTCCAATAAGAATAATTATTATTGAATAAAATGATCATTTTTTTTCCTATAATACCTAAATATGACTTTGGAGTTCTTTCTTTCTTTCTTTCTTTCTTTCTTTCTTTCTTTCTTTCTTTCTTTCTTTCTTTCTTTCTTTCTTTCTTTCTTTCTTTCTTTCT
>NW_027187065.1:4460-73426 GCF_028583685.1 Petaurus breviceps papuanus | reverse complement strand
TCTTTCTTTCTTTCTTTCTTTCTTTCTTTCTTTCTTTCTTTCTTTCTCTTTTACTTTTTCAAGGGGGGAAAAGCAGGGCAATTGGGGTTAAGTGACTTGTTCAATGTCACCTGGCTAGTGAGTGTTAAGTGTCTGAGGCTGACTTTGAACTCAAGTCCTCCTGACTACAGGGCCAGTGCTCTATTCACTGCGCCACCTAGCGGCCCCCACTGTGTTTTCTTCAAGTAGATTATTGGAGCTATATTTTATTTACCTTCAAGCAGTCACTGCAAAATTACCAGGAGTCAGTGCATGTCTCTATATATCCTGGGGTGATAAGGGGTAAGTAGTCGTGTAGAAAGAATTAAAATTCCCAGGATAAGCCAATTTCCCCTATTCAAGAGCATTTACACCCTCCACGAATGAATTACAACCTGGTTTCCCACAGATAGTGAGGGAGAAAAACAACCTGCTGACTGTTGCAAAAACTGCAGTACAAGTCTCAATGCTACCCAGTGAATTGGAGGAGATTGTGTAAATAGATAGCTATTCTCACAAACACCTGGCTAATTGATGAGTATTGGAAGGTGCATTAAGAATTTAATCATGACCTGTATACACTGCTCTGATGAAACTAAGGACTTGTTTAAGTCTTCTGGTCTCATTTCCAACTCACCCAACCCACAAATGAGGAAACATTGATCCTCCATTTTCTCTCTTTATCTTTCCATTTTGTTTTATTGCTAATGATTTGCATTTATATTTGACAGTTTATTTCTCCACATACTCAATTGTGTTTGGTGCATAGATAATGGAACTTAACAAGTTTTATGTAATTTCAGCCAGAAGAAATAATGATCAACTTTTTGAAAAAAAAAGTTTTTGGTCTTTATTAATTTGTTTGTTTGATCTTAGTTTAAAAGATTCAGCTCCACAATTCCTTCAGTTTCAAATTTTCTCCCCCTCCCTCCCCTCACTCCCACCCATGGCAGCATACAATCAAGTATAGGATCGGCTAATACTTTCAGATTAGACATTAGTCAGGTTATAAATAAGGACTGTATAGAAAAAGAAAACAAAACCAAACAAGAACAAGAAAGAGAGCAGGTAGTTTGTTTCAATCTGTATTCAAACTCTGTTCTTTCTCTGAATGTAGACATCTCTCTCCATTATGAGTCTTTTGGAGTTGACTTATAACCCTGCATTGCTGAGAAGAGTTCAGTCTATCAAAGTTGGTCAAAAGATCAACTTTTAAAGAATTCATGAATTTTATTAAATGTAATTCTTCAGTCTGCAAATTAGAAATCTAAGGGAAACAAACCCCAGGGGGAGCCCATATTAGTTTATGAGAGAATAGTAGAAGGAGCTCTTTTTAGAAGAGCATGTGCTAGATTTTCCCCCCTTTTGCATAACATCAGAAGTAACTTTGTTTATGGGTCTCATTTCATAAGACCAAGGCATCTTGTTCTTCATAGGAATAGCTGTATTAGTACTAAGGTTATGATAGAGGTGTATTCTATATGGTAAATGGAAACCCACACCCAAACAGAAACCCATGTTTCTCATGGTGGTGAAGCATAGCAGAAACAACAGTAACTTAAGAATCAGAGATGAGGCCTATCTTTATAGCTCATTCACTATCTTGTTGTTTGACCTTGGGTAAATTCCTTTATCTCTGTGATTCAGTATTTTTTTTTTCTGTAAGTAGTATTTAATTATTTTACTGAAAATTACATACAAAAAAAGTTTAGCAATTATTTTATAAGATTGTGGGTTCCAAATTTTTCTTCCTCCCTCCTTCCCCCCTTCTCAAAATGGTAGGCAGTTTGATATCATTTATACATATTTCCATATTCATGACAGTTGCGGAAGGAAAAATAGATCAAAGTGAGGGAAAAATGAGAAAGAATAAAGTAAGTGAAAAAAGTATGCTTTGCTCTACATTCAGATTTCATCAGTTCTTTATCTAGATATGGATAGCATTTTTCCTTCATTCATCCTTTGTACTTGTCTTGGGTCATTGTGTGCTGAGAAAAGCTGAGTCATTCCTAGCTGATCCTCACATGATATTGTGAACATTTTATATATAATGTTTTCCTTGTTTTGCTCATTTCACTTTGCATCAGTTTATGAACCTTGACAGGATTTTCTGAAATATATCTGCTTATCACTTTCCTGTTTCAGAATAATATTCCTTTACATTCATATACCACAATTTATTCAGCTATTCCCCAATTGATAGACATCCCTTCAATTTCCAATTCTTAGATACCACAAAAGGGACTGCTATAAATATTTTTGTAAATGTGGGTCCTTTTCCAATTTTTATTATCTCTTTGGGATATAGACTTGGTAGTGGTATTGCTAAATCAAATGGTATGCACAGGTTGCCTATGGGCATAGTTCCAAATTGCTCTCCAGAATGGATGTTCTCAACTCCAACAACAGTACATCAGTGTCCCAATTTTCCCACATACACTCAACATTTATCTTTTTCCATTTTTGTCATATTAGCTAATCTGATTGGTTATAAAAACAGAGTTGTTTTAATTTGTATTTCTCTAGTCAAAAGTGATTGAGGATATTTCTTCATATCCCTATAGATATATGACATCTTCATGCATAAAAACTGCATGTTCATATCCTTTGACTATCTATCAATCAGGGAATGGCTTGTATTCTCATAAATTTGACTCAATTCTCTATATATTTTAGAAATGAGGCTTTGATCAGAGATACTTGCTGTAAAGATTGTGTCCCAGCTTTCTTCTTTCCTTCTAATCATAGATGTATTGGTTTTGTTTGTACAAATGCTTTTCAATTTAATATGATCAAAATGATTTATTCTACATTTTATAATACTCTCTGTCTTATTTGGTCATGATTTTTGCCCCTCCCCATAGATCTCACAAGTAGATTATTCCAGACTCTAGTAATTTATTTCCTTGCCTATGGTTCCTTTTAGTCAAAATTAGCTTCGTTTCTCATCTCTTTTAATTAGGTCTATCTTTTCTTTTACTTTGTTTAAAATCAGGCTTCTTACCCCTGTTTTTTTTTTCTTCAGCTTAAACATAGTAGATTCTGCTTCAGCTCATTTCCTTTACTCTTTGCATGTCTCTCTGCTTCAAGTGTATTTCTTGTAAGCAATATATTGTAGAATTCTGGTTTTTGATCCACTCTGCTATCCACTTCCTTTATATGGGAGAGTTTATCATGATTGCATTCACAGTTATGATTACCACCTGTCTATTTTCCTCCATCCTACTCTTTCTCCTGTTTTCCTTCTCTCTATTTTACCCTTCCCCATATCCTCATCTTTGCTTCTGTTTACCACCTCCTCTGATCTGCTCCCTTCCTACTTCCCTGTTGGGTAAGATGGGTTTCTATATTCATGTGATTGGAATGTAATTCCCTCTTTGAGCCGATACTGATAAAAGTAAGGTTCAAGCAGTGCTCTTCATTCACTCTCCCTTCTTCCCCTCCACTGTTATAGGTCTTTCTCGCCTCTTCATGTGAGATAATTTGCCCCATCCTACCTCTTCCTTCCTTTTGCACCCATTCTACTCCTGTTTCTCCTCCCTTAACTTTTTTATGTCATTCTCTCAAATTCACCTTATACTCAAACCCTCTGACTATTTTTATTCCTTCTATCTTTACTGTTAATGATACAATGTTTAAGTGACAAGTATCATCTTCACATATAGGTATGTAAATGGTTTAGCTCTATTAAATTCATTATGTTTTATTTCTATATTTACCTCTTTATGTTCTCTTGGGTCTTGATATTAGAGGTCAAATTTTTCTTTTACTTCTGGTCTCCTTATGAAAGCTTGAAATCCTTTTATTTCATTGAATGACCATTTTTTTCTCCTTGATGTATCATGCCTAATTTTGCTGGGTAAGTGATTCTTGGTTGGAATCCTAAGTCCTTTGCTCTCCAACATATCATATTCCATGACTTTGGATCCTTTAATCTTGCAACGGCCAAGTCATGTGTGTTCCTGATTGTGACTCACAATATTTGAATTTTTTCTTTCTGGTCACTTGCAGTACTTTTTTCCTTTACCTGACAGTTCTAAAATTTGACTCTAATATTTCTTGTAGTTTTTATTTTGGGATTTCTTTCCTGAGATAATTGGTGAATTCTTGTTTTAAAATTTGCTTATATTTTATTTTTCACTTGTAATATGTAAAAACAATGTTTAAGATTTGTTTTTAAAACTTAGAGTACCTTGGGGCAGCTAGGTGGAGCAGTGAATAGAGTACCAGCATTAGTGTCAGGAGGACCTGTGTTCAAATTCAACCTCGGACACATTACAAAAACTATCCATGTGACCTTGGGCAAGTTATTAGACCCAATTGCCCTCCAAAAAGGAAATCAAAAAGAAAAACTTCGAGTACCCAATTTTCTCTATTTCTCCATCCCCATCTCTCACCCCTCCTTGAGAAGGCAAGAAAATCAGTATAGCTTATACTTGTAGAGTCATGCAAAACATACCCATAATAGACATGTTGTGAAAGAAAACATAGACCAAAAAAATTCCCTCAAGAAAACTAAAGAAAGTTTTAAAAAAAGGTATGCCTCAATCTGTATTTAGACACCATCAATTACTTCTCGTGTAGTGGATAGTATTTTTTCATTGCAAATTATTCAGAGCTGTCTTGGATTATTGTTTCACTGAGAATAGCTATCATTCACAGCTGATAATTGTGCAATACCGCTGTTACTTTGTACAGAATACATTTCACTTTGTATCAGTCCATGCAAATCTTTCCAGGTTTTTTTTTTTATTAGAGCATCCTGAACATCAGTTCTTTTTTCTTTTCTTTTTTTTTTTGGAGGGCAATTGGTGTTAAGTAACTTGCCCAAGGTCACATGGCTAGCTTGTGTGTGTGTGTGTGTGTGTGTGTGTGTGTGTGTGTTAAGTGTTTGGTGCCAGATCCACACTCAGGTCCTCCTGACTCCAGGGCTGGCACTCTACTCACTGCACCACCTAGCTGCCACCTGATCATCATTTCTTATAGTACAATATTATTCTATCATAATAATATACCACAACTTGTTCAACCATCCCTCAATTGATGGGCATCCTTTCAGGTATTAATTCCTTATTCCCAAAAAAAGAGCTACTATAAATATTTTTCTGCATATATATCCTTTTCCTTTTTTTTACATCATCTGGGATATAGACCTAGTAGTGGTATTTGTAGGTCAACAAGTATGCATGGTTTTACAAACCATTGGACATAGCTCCAAATTGCTCTAAATGGTTGAACAAATCCACAACTCCATCAACAATGCTTTAATATCTTGTTTTTCCCATGTCTCCTCTAACATTTGTCATTTACCTTTTGTGCCCTATTACTCAATCAAATATATACAAGGGAGTGCCTCAGAATTATTCTAATTTGCATTTCTCCAATTAAAAGTGAGTCAAAATACTTTTTTCATATGGCTAGAGATAGCTTTGATTACTTCATCTGAAAACCAATCACAATTTTTTATCATTTGTCAATTGGCAATGTCTCTTATTTTTATAATTTGACTCAGTTCTCTACGTGTTTGAGAAATGAGGGCTTTATCAGAGAAACTTGATTCAAAATTATTTTGACAGTTACTTTTACTTTTTCTTGCTGTATTTCACTCCATCCTATTCCCCATACCTCAGTTTGTTCTATTCTCTCTCTCCTTTCACCCTGTGTAAAGGTAATAGGCTTTGAAGATCTTCCATTCCCCTTGTATTGGCAATCTAACAGGTACTTAGCACTTGGTTTCAAGTTCGTAATCGTGTCAAGTATTAAGACCCAGAACTTGTGAATACAACAGTGGGATGAGCTTAATAACATAACAGGAAGGGACAGGACAGGGAGGAGCTAATACCTCATATAAAATAAAGCCCAAGGTAGAGAGCCAAAACTAGGAGTGAGCATCATGGAGGGAGAGCAGCTACTGCTGGAGAGAGAGAGAACTGCTGGGAATGAGAATTGCTGAGGAAAAGAGAGAAACCTGCCAGGATACTGATTTCTTCCCAGAACTGCTATGAATTGAGAACAGAATGGAGAACAGAAATTGTGGTGACAGAACTTCTCCTAAGAACTTATTCTTAGAACTAAATTGAGAACTTCTGAGAATGAGAATAGAGGAGAACTGGGAGGAAGCATTACTGTGGTGTTGGTACTTTGTCTGTTTTGATGTTACTTTTTCAGATTTGTCTGCTGTTAGTGGATGGTGCTGTTTTTACAGAAGCCCTGGGACCTTGCTGCTGGTTCAGAAGCCCTTAAAGAAGATTTTCTTATTGTATGTTTACAGAAATCCTGGAGGAGGGTAGTGCTGACATTTTCAGAGGTCCTGGGACTATACTAATGATTTGTGCTGATTCCTCAGACCTTGCTGCTGGGTCTATGTTGATTTCATAGGCAGAAAGTTAATTGATGAGGATGCAGCAAGGTGAATGAATGCTATTGAGGCTTTGGTAAGCTTTGTCTTCCCAGAAACAGCAACTATGAAGTACTTGAGGTGGACTTGACACTGTGAGCTTCAGTATGGAACAGGAACTGGACACAGAGCTGGACAGCAAGGAGGGGGCAGGAGCTGGGACTATGGAAAGGGAACCATGGAAGTGGAGAGCCAGTCTAAAGTTAAGAAGAAAAGACCTCTCCTTTGGTATTTAATGAAAACTGAGATCATGATTTACTAGGGATGGAGAATTTTGACCTTTAAAATTAGATTATTGAGTTAATGACTTACAAATTAAGGATGAATGGAAACTAATCTCCAATCAAGAAGAAAGGAGAATTTTTGATTGAAGAGATTAAGACAATGTGACCTAGGGATGGGGAGCTTTTGACCTCTGTACTTTGTGTCAACTAAGGAAGCTTGCCTCCATAAGAATGATTGAATTACTAAATGAATATACTTTGTTTAAACCTATGTGACCACTTTGGTGAAAACTACATGGCCATTTTGGTGAGAAGTTGTTATGCCATAACAGGATGAATGCTTCTAAGGGTTATGGAATTTAAAGATCTTCCATGCCCCATTGGACTTGCTGACATAGCAGGAAGGGGTACGGCAAGAGGAAGTGGAAGCCAAGCTAGACTTCCTGTGGTGGCTAGCAGTGGCGGCGATGGTGGCAGCAGCAGCAGAGGCAGCAGCAGCAGAAGTGCCAACCCCTTTTTGAGCCAGCCAGAATTTCTGCTAAGGACTTCTGCTTAGGACTGCCAGGGGCCAGAGCTGCTAGGAGCATGCTTCCTGGACACTGGGTGGTTGCTGTAAGTGAGGAGAGGAGGAACTTTGCCTGAGGTAGCCTGTTCTTTTTTAAAGGCTTGAGAATGTGGGTGCTTTCTACTTTATCTACCTGTGCCAATTTCACAACTACTCTGATGGCTTTGACTTTCTGGTTTTGGGACTCAGTCTTTTGGTATTTTAATAAATGTTCCAGCTTTATTGACCATATAGAAAGCCTGATATATTTTGTGATTGATAACTACATCAGCATATTTGTAATTTCCATAAGCATTGTGAATATTGCATTGCTGATATAATGCTATACTTTGATTTTCTGTGAATGCTTTGTCTTAGTTTGTTACTAAATAGAGAGTTCACTGTACTGTGTAATCAGAACCTTGAAAGCTGTTCACAGCAGCAGTCCTCTGCAAAGCTGCTCATGCTTGTCTTTACACACTGTCCCTCCTCAAAAGTGTTTTGCTTCTGATTATCCCCTCTCCCAATCTGTCCTTCCTTTTATCACTCCCCCTCTTCTCTTATCCCTGTCCCCTCCTATTTTCCTATAGGATAATATAGATTCCTATACTCAATTGAATGGGTGCTGTTCTCTCTTGAGCCAATTCTGATGAGATTAAGGTTCATTCACTTCCTCTCACATCCCCCTTCTCCTCCACTATAAAAGCTTTTTCTTGCCTCTTTTATGTGAGAAAATTTACCCCCATTTTCCTCTCCCTTTCTTTCTCCCAGTACCTTCCTCTCTGACCCCTTATTTTAATTTAATTCTTTTTAAATTATTATCCTTTCATACTGAACAAGTGCCCTCTGTCTATATATGCTCCTTTTAACTACCTTAATAATGAGGAAGGTCTTATGAGTTACAAATATCATCTTCCCAAGTAGGAATGTAAACAGTTTAACTTCATTAAGTCCCTTAAAATTTCCCTTTCCTGTTTTCCTTTTTGTGCTTCTCTTTAGTCTTGTATAAGAAAGTAAAATGTTTTATTCATCTCTGCTGTTTCTTCCAGAATGCTTGAAAATACTATATTTCATTGAATATCCATTTTCCCCCTGAAGTATTATATTCAATTTTGCTGGGTAGGTGATTCTTGGTTTTAATCCTAGCTCCTTTGATCTCTGTAATATCATATTTCAAGCCCTCTTATCCCTTAAAGTAGAAGCTGCTAGAACTTATGTTATCATGATTGTGTTTCCATAATTATTAAACAGTCTCTTTCTGACTGCTTGCAATATTTTCTCCTTAACCTGGGGACTCTGGAATTTGGCTACAACATTCCCAGGAGTTTTCCTTTTGGGATCTCTTTCAAGAGGTGGCTGGTGTATTCTTTCAATTTCTATTTTACCCTTTGGCTCTAGAATATCAGGGCAATTTTCCTTGATAATTTCTTGAAAAATGATATCTAGGCTCTTTATTTTTAAATTATGGATTTCAGGTAATACAATAATTTTTTAATGATCTCTCCTGGATCTATTTTCCTCTTCAGTGGTTTTTCCAATGAGATATTTTACATTGTCTTCTATTTTTTCATTATTTTACTTCTGTTGTATAATTTCTGGATTCCTCATAAAGGCATTCATTTCCATTTGCTCCATTTTAATTTTTAAGGGATGATATTATTCAGTGAGCTTTTGGACATCCTTTCCATTTGGTCAGTTCTGCTTTTTAAAGCATTCTTGTCCTCATTGGCTTTTTGGACCTCTTTTACCATTTGTTAGTCTACTTTTTAAGCTGTCATATTATTCAGTATTTTGGGGGTCTCCTTTAGTTAGGTGTTGGAAATTTTTTAAATTATTATTTTCTTATATCACTATCATTTCTCTTCTCATTTTTTCCTCTACTCTTACTTGATTTTCAAAATCCTTTTTGAGCTCTTCCATGGCATGTGACCATTTCATAGTTTTTTCTTGGATGTTTTTGATGCAGGAGCTTTGGTTTCATTGTTTCCTTCTGGTTTTATGTTTTGATCTTCTTTGACACCAAAGTAAGATTCTATAGTCTGAGGTTTTTTGTTTGTTATTTTCTAATGCTGTCTGCTCATTTTACATAGTCAAATACTTGACTTTCTAAGTCTTTGTCAAAGTAGGACTCTGGTTCCTGTGAGGTTGGAAGTGGTGTTGGGTGTACTCTCCCAAGCTTCAGAGGTTTTGTGCAGCTGTTTTCAGAGATACTTCTAAGGACCTGCACATTTTCAGCTCTTCCAAAGTGGTATGATCAAAGGAGACATGTTTACTCTTTTCCTGGCTTGTGCTCTGATCTGTCAGTGACTACAAACACTCTTTTCTGCCTTGCAGGTGTGGGGATTCCCTCTCCACTGCAGCCACAAGCTCTGTGACACCAGCACTCCTCTTCAACCCAGGACCACCACCTAAGATTGCATCCCAGATGCAAGGAAGACAAAGCAAGAGAATACTCCATCAACTCCAGCAAAGAGATCCATGCAATCCCTTTCTGATCAACCACTCAATCCCCCCACTGTGTGGGGGACCATAGCTCCAGAATGAGCCACTGCATCTGCTACTGCCACCTCTGCCACCTTTGTTGTCCTGGGGCTAAGATTGTACTCTTCTCCTCTCTCACCCAGGTATCACCAAGATTTCCCACTGAATTTCTATTGTCTTTGGTGTTTGTGGTTTGAGAAGTCTGGATATTGCCACAACTGCCAGTGATTCAGTCCCCTGAGGCCTGCTCTGGCCCTGTCTATGCTTGTACAGCTCACACTGAACTGTGCTCCATTCCCAGGTTAGTGGGATAGACCTTTCCTATGGAGCTTTTAGGTTTTCTTGGGCTGGAGATTCATTTCACTCTGTCTTTTTGTGGGTTCTGTAGCTCTAAAATTTGTTTAGAGACATTTAGGTATTTGGAGCAGTTTCAGGGAGAGCTCAAGCATATCAATGCTTTTACTCTGTCACATTGGCTCTGCCGCCCTGTTCCATTTTTGAGGAATTATATATTTATTTAAATTATTTATTTTGAGTTTTCAAAATTCATTTCCACAAGATTTTGGGTTACAAATTTTCTCTCCATCTCTCCACTACCCAGCCAATATAGTGAACCTACTGAATACCCCTTCCCCCAATCTGTTCTCTCTTATACCCTCCCCCATCAATTCCCCCCCCCCACTTTCTAGTAAGGTAAGATGGATTTCTATACCGAAGTGCCTATATATATTATTTCCTAGTTGCATGTAAAAAAACACCTATTTTTTTAACATTTGTTTTTGAAACTTTGAGTTTCAGAGTCTTTCTATTCTTCCCTCCTCACCCACCCCCACTTGGAAGACAAGCAATTCAACATAGATTGTACATGTGTAGTTATGCAAAACATTTCCATAGTAGTTTTATTGTGAATGACTAACTATATTTCCCTCCATCCTATACCACCCCCCACTTATTCTATTTTCTACTTTTACCCTTTCCCTTTTCAAAAATGTTTGCTTCTAACTACCCTCTTCCCCAATCTGTCCTCCTTTCCCTCATACTCCCTCTTATGCCCTTCCCCTGTGCTTTCCTGTAGGGTAAGATACCCAATTGAATGTGTATGTTATTCCCTCCTTAAGCAAAATTAAATGAGAGTAAGGTTGACCCATTCCCTTTCACCTTGCTGCTCTTCCCCTCCATTGTAACAGTGTTCTCTTGCCTCTTTTATATGAGATAATTTACCCTAATTTATTCCTCCCTTTCTCCTTCTCCAGATATATTCTTCTCTCACCACTTAATTTTATCTTTTTGATACCATCCCTCCATATTCAACTCATCCTGTGCCCTCTGTCAATGTATACATATACACACATATGCACACACACATATTTATCCACACATACACCCTCCTATACATAAATATATAAGTATGTATACATAAATACACATATATATTCCCTTCAACAATCTTCATGTTCAGAAAAGTCTCATGAATTACAATGATCATTTTTTCATGTAGGAATATAAAAAGTTCAACTTTACTAAGTTCCTTATGATTTCTTTTTCTTGTTTACATGCTCATGTATGTCTTGTTTCTTGTATTTGCAAGTCAAGTTGTCTCTAGAGCTCTAGTTTTTTCATCAAGCATACTTGAAAGTGCTCTATTTCATTGAATGACCATATTTTCCCCTGAAGCTTTATACTCAGTTTTGCTGGGTAGGTGATTCTTTTTCTTTTTTGATTTCTTTTTTGATTATTTCTTTTTATTTTCTCTCTCTTTTTTTATTTTTTAGTTTATATCATTCATTTTCACAAGATTTTGAGTTATAAATTTTCTCTCCATTTTCCCCCTACCCACCACCTCAAAACATCCATCCCACTGAATATCCCCTCCCCCAATCTGCTCTTTCCCATATCTTCCCCCACCCCCCCTCCAACTTTCCAGTAGGGCATGGTGGATCTCTATGCCCCAGTGCCTGTATATCTTATTTCCCAGTTAAATGTAAAATAATAATTATATATATATATATGTATATTTAAACATTTGATTTTAAACTTTGAATTCCATATTCTTTCCCTTCCTCCCTCATCACCCACCCTTATTAGTAAGATAAGCAGTTCAATAAAGGTTATACATGTGTAGCTATGCAAAACATTTCCACAGTGGATATATTGTGAAAGACTGACTATATTTCCCTCCATACAATCCCACCTCCCCATTTGTTCTATTCTCTACTTTGATCCTGTCCCTTTTCAAAAGTGGGTGCTTCCAACTTCCTTCCCCCCAAGCCTGGCCTTTCTTCCATCATGTCCCCTCTCATCCCTTTCGCCCCTACTCTCCTGTAGGATGAGATACCCTATTTAGCGTGTATGTCATTTCCTCCCTAAGCCAAAGTCAAAGATAATAAGGTTGACTCATTCCCTTTTGCCTTCTTCCCCTCCATTGTAACAGTTTTCCCTTGCCTCTTTTATATCAGAGGGTTTACCCCCATTCTGTCTATCCCCATCTCCTCTCATTATATTCCTCTCTCACCTCTTTATTTCACCTTTTAAGTACCATCCCTTCCTATCCCATTGGTCCTGTGACCTCTGTCTATATATACATGTACACATATATACACATACTCATATATGTATTCAAATTCTATATGCCCTTCTATGTAGACATATATATGTATGTATACACATATACATACATATACATATACACACACACATTTCTATTTCCTTCAACTATTCTCATACTGAGAAAAGTTTCTTAAGTTACAATTATCATTTTTCCCTGAGGCTAAAACCTCCAGCTCACACAGGGCTGGGCTCAGCTCCCAGCAGGCTGCACTGGCCCCTTCCTGCCAGCCTGCCAGGCTCTCTTCAGAGGGAGGTTATCTTCTCTGTCATTTTGTGGGTTCTGTAGCTCCAAAGTTTGTTTAGAGTCATTTTTTAGATGAATTGAAGGAGGTGGAAACAGCAGTCATGTGGAAGTCCTGTTTCTACTCTGCCATCTTTCCTCCACCCCTGGGTAGGTGATTCTTAGTTTTAATCCTAGCTCCTTTGGCCTCTGGAATATCATATTTAAAGCCCTTCGATCCCTGAATGTAGAAACTTCTAGGTCTTGTGTTATCCTGATTGTGTTTCCATAATACTTGAATTGTTTCTTCCTGAATCCTTGCAGTACATTCTCCTTGATCTGGGAACTCTGGAATTTGGCTATAATATTCCTAGGAGTTTTCTTCTGGGGATTGTTTTTCAAGAGGTGATTGGTAAATTCTTTCAGTTTCTCTTTTGCCCTCTGGTTCTAGAATATCAGGACAATTTTGCTTGATAATTTCTTGAAAGATGGTGTCTAGGCTATTTTTTTTAAATATGGCTTTCAGGTAGTCCAATAATTTTTAATTATCTCTCCTGGATTTATTTTCTAGGTCAGTGATTTTTCCAGTAAGATATTTCACAATGTCTTCTATTTTTTCATTTGTTTGTATTTCTTTAATAGTATCCTGATTTATCAAAAAGTCATTAGCTTCCAATTGCTCCAATCTAATTTTGAAGGAGTTATTCTCTTCAGTGAGTTTTTAAAATTCCTTTTCTAGTTAGGAAATTTGACTTTTTTTTTTTTTTGCTTTTTGGAGGGCAATTGTGGTTAAGTGACCTGCCCAAAGTCACACGGCTAGGAAGTGTTAAGTGTCTGAGGCTGGATTTGAACTCAGGTCCTCCTGACTTTAGGGCCAGTGCTGTACTCATTATGCCACCTAGCCACCCCTGCAAATTTGACTTTTTAAGGTATTCTCCTCTTCATTGGCTTTTTGGGCCTCTTTTGACTTAAATTAGTCTACTTTTTAAGGTATTATTTTCTTCAGTGTATTTTTACTTTAGTCTCCTTTAGCAGGCTGTTGACTTGCTTTTTATGATTTTATTGCATCATTCTCATTTCTCTTCCCATGTTTTCCTCCACTTATCTTACTTGATTTTCAAAATCCTTCTTGAGCTCCTCCATGGCCTGTAAGTAGTTCATACTTTTCTTGGAGGCTTTTGATGCAGGAGTTCTGACTTTGTTTTCTTCTTCCTGCTCCATGTCTTGATCCTTTTTTTCCTCAAAAAAGCATTGTATGGTCTGTTTATACTTCCTCTGCTTGCTCATTTTGCAAATCAATTATTTTTGAGTTCTTTGCCACAGTAGAGATCTGCTTAAAGAATGGAGAGAGCTTTGTACCAAATTGCTGTGGTTTTTGCAGCTGCCAGAACTATTGGTTGGGCTCCTTCCCTGTAGTCACCACAAGCTCTGGCACCCTGGCCACACACAAAAGGAAAACTACTCAATATTGCACTCGAGATCTAAGCAGGTTAAAGCAAGAGTTACTACCATCTGAATGGTCTCTTGGTCCACCAACAATCTGCAGGTCAGGAACTTTGTAAGCAGCCATGCTGCAGCAGCTGCAGCCCGCTTCCCCCTGCTCCCATCTCTGCAGCTTCTTGCCCTGGGGGCAGGGGCTGGACTGCACTCTTCTGTTCCCCCTCCCCCCATTTCAACAGAGTTCCACAATGACCTTTTACTTCCTCTTTGGCCTTGATGGGTTGAGAAGTCTGGAAACCACCACAGCTGCTGGTGATTCACTCTCTTGAAGTCTGCTCAGGCCGTGGCTGGTTGGGGCCACCCTGGGGCTAGAACTATGGTTCACAGGGGACTTTTCTTTGCTCCCAGCATGCTGCGATAGACCTTTCCTGTCAGCCTTCCAGGCTGCCTTCAGCAAGAGATGTTTTTCTCTCTGTCTTTTTGTGGGTTCTGTACATTTAAAATTTATTTAGATTCATTTTTTTTTTTTTACAGATTTTGTAAGTGGTTGCAGCCGGAGCTGACACCAAATTTGTGCTCTTACTCCACCATCTTTGCTCCAAGGAATTATTTTCTTCAGGGAGCTTTCAAACCTCCTTTTTCCATTTGGACACTTCTGTTTTTTAAGGCATTGTTCTCCTCATTGACTTTTTAGACTTCTTGCCATTTGGTCTAGTCTGTTTTTAAGGTATTATTTTCTTCATTATTTTTGTCTTTATTAATTTGTTTGTTTACTTTTAGTTTATAAGATTCAGTTCCACAATCCCTTGAGTTTCATATTTTTCACCCTCCCTCTCCTCAGCACCCCCTCAACTCATTACAGCATGCAGTCAAGTATAGGATATGCAAATACTTTCACATTAGACATTAGCCAGGTTGTAAAGAAGGATTGTAACTGATGGAATGAACAATGGGAAAGAGGAAACAAAAACAGACAATAAAAAGAAAGAGAACAGGTAGTTTGCTTCTGTCTGCATTCAAACTCTGTTCTTTCTAGTTCTTTCTCTGAATATAGATATCTCTTTCCATTATTAGTCTTTTGGAGTTGTCTTATCACCTTGCACTGCTGAGAAGATTCTAGTCCATCAAAGTTGACTGTCACATATACGTTGTGTCTGTAATTGCGTACAAATTTCTCCTAGTTCTGCTCTTCTCACAAGACATCAGTTAGAATAACTCTCTCCAGGTAAATATGAAGTCCATCTGCTCCTCATTTTTATAGCATAATAGTATTCCATTACCTTCATATATCACAACTTGTTTAGCCATTCCCTAACTGATGGGCATCTGCTTAATTACCAATTCTTTGCCACCACAAAAAGAGCTGCAAGATATATTTTTGTACATATGGGTCTCCCTACCACTTCTATGATCTCTTTGGGATACAACCCTAGAAGTAGTATTGCTGGGTCAAAGGGCATGCAATGATTTGTAGAGCTTTGGGCATAGGTCCAGACTATTCTCCAGAATGGTTGAATCAGTTCATAACTCCACCAACAATGCATGTGTTCTAATTTTTCCACATCCTTTCCAGAATTTGTTGTTTTCCTGTTTTGTCATCTCAGCCAATCTGACTGGTGAGAAGTGGTACTTCAGAGTTGTTTTGATTTGCATTTCTCTAATCAATAGTGATTTAGAGCATTTTTCATATGCTTATAAGATATCTTTAATTTCTACCCCTGAAAATTGTATGTTCATATCTTTTGACCATTTATCAATTGGGGAATGACTTGTATTCTTATAGATTTGATTAAATTCTGTGTATATTTTAGAAATGAGGATTTTGTCAGAGACACTGTTGTAAAAATTATTTCCCAGTTTTCCATTTCCCTCTTAATCTTGGTTACTTTGGCTTTTTTACACAAATCTTTTCAATTTAATGTAATCAATATTATCCATTTTGTATTTTATAATGTTCTCCAACTCTTGTTTGCTCATAAGTCTTCCCTTCTCCATAAATCTGACAAGTAAACTGTTCCTTGCCTTCCCAGATTGCTTATAGTAATCAGCCTTTATACCTAGATCATTCACACGTTTAGACTTGATTTTGGTAGATGTTGTTAGATAATGGTCTATCCACAGTTTCAGCCTTGCTATATTCTAATTTTTCTTCAGTATTTTTTGTGTCTTTTTTTATTAAGCTGTTGACTTTTTTCTCATAACTTTTTTGCACCACTCTCATTTCTCTTCCCATTTTTACCTCTACCTCTCTTGCTTTATTTTAAAAGGCTTTTTTGAGCACTTCCATGGCCTGAGATCGATTCATATTTTTTGGAGGTTTTGGATGGAAGATTTTTGACTTTGCTATCTTCTTCTTACTGTGCTTTGGTCTTCCTTATCACCATAATAACTTTTTTATAGCCAGATTTTTTCCCATTATTTGCTCATTTTCCCAGCCTATTTTTTTTAACGTTTAGCTGTTTCTTAAAGTAGGGTTCTGCTTCCTGGGCTGAGGATGCACTGTTCCAAGCTTCAGTTGTTTTGTGCAGCTGTTTTCAGAGATACTTCTAGCAGCCTGTATGTTTTCAGTTCTTCCCAGGTGGTATGATCTAAGGAAAGGTGTTTACTACCCTCCTGGCCTGTACTCTGTTCTGTGGGAGAGCACAAGTACTCTTTTCTTCCCTAGAACTGTGAGGAGTGACCCCCTCCACTTTGACCACAAGTTCTGCTGCGCTGGTGCTCCTCCTCACCTCAGGACTGACAACCAGGACTGGGACTTGGATCTGAATCTGGACAAAGCAATAAAGTCAGTGATAGCTAGCAAAAGACCCCTAGAACCTCCTTTTAGCCAGTTCCTCTGACCTCCTTACTGTCTGTGAACTGAGAGTTCTGGAATCAGATGCTGCTGCTACCAATTCAGTCACTCCCAAGTCCTGCTCCTGGTTTGCTGTGGTCAGGGCTGTGCTAGTGCAACCTGTGCTGGTCTGTACTCTACTCTGACTGGGGTGTGACAGACCTTTCCTGCTGACTTTCTAATTGAGGTCTTCATATCCTATGGCACACCAGAACATTTTGAGAGGTCCAAAAAATATAGAGGGAAGCATCCTCTACATCTTTGAGAAGTTTCATGGGCAGCCTGAAATCCTTTGTAGGTCACAGGTTGTATAAACCTTTTCTAAGCTGTCTTTGGCATCTCTGGGATGAGAGGTCTGGAAACTGTCACTGGTGGCAGTGATTCAATCATTCTGAGACCTGCTTCCAGCTTTCTGGGGCTTGGTCTGCACTGGTGTGACCTACACTACACTGTGTTCCTCTCTCACTCTGGTGCAACAGACTTTTCCTGCTGATCTTCCAAGTTGTCTTGAACTTAAAATTTGCTTCATTCTGTCTTTTTGTGGGTTCTGCTCCACTAGAATTTATTCAGAGTCATTTGAAAGGCATTTGGAAGGTTTTAGAGACCTCAGGTGAGTGCCTGATTTTACTCTGCCATTTTTTTTAAGCAATTGGGGTTAAGTAACTTGTTCAAGGTTACACGGCCAGTTATTTCTGGGTAGGTGCTAAGTGTCAGAGCCCGGATTCGATCCCCAGGTCATCTTGACACTGGAGCCGGTGCTCTTACACATTGTGCTACCTGGCCGCCCCTTCACTCTGCCATCTTACCTTTGCCTCCTGTTGGATTATTTCAATGATTACTTAGCCCTCTGGTTTGAGGACATCAAGGAGGCAGTTTTCCTTGTCAATTTCTTGAAAGATGCTGTCCAGGTCGTTCTTTTGATTATGACTTTAAGGTAATCCACTGACTCTGATGTTTTCTATCCTGGATCTATTTTCCATGTTAATTTTTACTCCCATAAGTTAGTTTACATTTTCTTTCATTTTTTTTCAATATTTTACATTTGTTTGATTTATTCATGATGGCTCATAGAGTCATTAGCTTCCACTTTCCCAATTGCAACCTTTAAGGTGTAGTTTTTCTCAATTAGTTTTTTTTTAACTTTCTTTTCCCTTTGACCAATTATACTCTTTAAGGAGTTGTTTCCTTCAGTATGTTTTTGTATCTCCTTTTTCATTTTCCCAATCCTGCTGTTTAAGCAGTGTTCCAAGCTCTTCAGACTTTTTTCATAATTTTCTTGCTTTGGGGTGGCTAGGTGGTACATTGAATAGAGCACTGGCCCTGGAGGCAGGAGGACCTGAGTTCAAATCTGACTTCAGACAGTTATCACAAAAAACCATCCATGTGTCTTTGGGCAAGTCACTTAACCCCAATTACCCTACCTTCCCCCCTCCAAAAATATTTAAAATAGAAAATAAAGCCAGAAATTTCCTGTCCTCAACTAGATAAGGGGAGAATATCATGGAGTTCCCATGAAAAATTAGATCTATCTTGATCCTTAAAGTAAAGTTGGCATTCTAAGGGCATAGTCAAAGAGGAAATTACTTCCAGGGAAAGGGGACAGCCTACTTGCAAAAACACAGTGATGGAAGATGAAATACTCGTTTGGAAGAAAAACAAGTAGGCCAGTTTGCCTAAAACATAGAAAGTATAAAATTGAATAATATGAAATAAAAAGGATAGAATGGAATATTATTGTAAATGGGTTTAAATATCAAAGCTAAAGCTTTGTTTTTTATCTTACAAGTAATAGGAAACCAAGGAAGTTTCTTAAGCAGAAGAATAGTATGTTTAGATTTGTGCTTTAGGAAAATTATATTGACAACTATGTGGAGGATTATTTCAAAAGCAAAGAGACTCAAAATCAGATTCAAATTAGCAGAGTCTTGCAATTATTCAGGTCAGAAATAAGAGGAGCCTGAATTAGGGAGATAAATGGAAAGAAGAAGAGAAATACAGGTGATGCTGCAGCGATAAAATCTCTAACATTTGGCAACTGATTGGATCTGGGTTATGGAAAAAGGAATGGGGAATGTAGATCCCCCCAGTAGCAGGGTAGATAGAGACAGAAGAACAAGAATAAATGTATTTATGACATATTCAGGTGAAGGTGATTATGGAGAAGAAGAAATGCTTAACAAACTGGTGGCAATGTGAGACTCTGGAATTCAGAGGAAAGATTTCGGCCAAACTTAAAGAAATGATTATCATTGAATCCATGGAAAAAGAGGAAATCAACAAAAAGGAAGATGCAAAAAGAGATGAAAAAGAGCCTTGGAGACACAATTAGAGTTAATGGATAAGGAAAAGTACTCATAGATTTAGAACTGGAATGAACCATAGAGATGATCCCATTCAATACTTTCACTTTGCAGATTAGCAATTAAGCCCCAGTAAGGTTAAATTAATTACTCAAGAAGAAGTGTATGAGATAGGTTGAACTCAGTTCTTCCAGACATCAAGTCCAGCATTTTATCTATTATACCATTCTTTATTTCTCATGATAAAGGCATAGGTGATTTTCCAGCAAGGATAACTTGAAAAGGAGAACTAGGAAAGATCATTGTAGCTAAGCCGAAGGAAATAAAGAGGATCTAGTAGTAGAATAATGATCTGTAGTGTCAACAATTGCAGAACTCAAAAAGTGTAATAGTGGAAAAAAACTATTGGATTTTACAATGTGATTATCAAGAAGGAGGAATATCTGTTAAGTGGTTAGTAAGAAGAGAAACTACTACTAGGCACATCAGAAACCTGTTTATAAAGGGTTGAGGAAGGGGACGGAAGAGAAGTAAAAGAAAAACATAAATGGCCTTTTAAGGAGTTTAACTATAAATGAGAAGACAGGTATACTCAATCAAGGAATAAACATTTATTAAGTGCCTACTGTGTGCCAGACACTGTATTAAATTCTTCTATATTTCAGTCATATTTGACTCTCCATGATCCAATTTGAGGATTTCTTGAAAATATACTGGTGTGATTTGCCATGTCCTTTAGCTCGCTTTACAGATGAGGAACTGAGGCAAACAGGTTAAGTGATTTGCCCAAGGTCACTCAGCAAGTACGTACCCAAGGACAGATTCAAATTCACTAACAGAAATCTTGACTCCAGGTCTGATGCTCTAAAGACTGTGCCACCTAGCAATCATACTAGGCCCTGCGGATACAAAAAAGAAAAAAAAAACAGTTCCTGCTTGAAGAAGCTTACAATCATATAAGGGAATATGTAAACACATATTTACAAAGCAAGGTCTATACAGGATAAATAGGAGATAATTAAAATAGGGAAGACACTAGAATTAAGAGCATTTGGAGAAGGCTTCCTATAGAAGGTGGGATTTTAAATGGAATTTAAAGGAAACTGGAGAGGTTAGTAATCAGAGCAGAGGAGGGACAGCATTCCAGGCATGGTGGATAGCCAACCAGAGAGAATACCTGAGAGCAGAGATGTAGACTCTTGTTTGTAGAATGGCCAGAAAGCCAGGGTCACTGGATCCAAGAGTACATGCTGGGGAGTAAGGTGTAAGAAACCTGGAAATGTAGGAAAGGGCCTAGGTTATGAGAGACTTTGAAGAAAGATGATCTTCATATTTTAAACCTAGTAATAATTATTATTCTTACTAACTAGTTGCTAGTTATGCCATACCTGCAAGTCAGAATGGCTGATGTGAGAGGGAAGGAAGACTTTAATTCTTCTGTACCCACTATCCTTTCACTTCCATTGATAGCTTCTTTGAAAATTTACAAAGCACCTGCCACTTCCAATCAACATCTAAGGCTGGTTCAACTCACATCTAGTAGGAGTGATTATAGACTTGCAGGGATGTATTAAGGTGGTAAAAGTCAGAATTTACAGAAGGATGCAATAGATGTTTCCCTGAATGGTTTCACCTCCTTCTTATTGGGAGTGAAGGGGTTGCAAAAAGGAATATATCATCCTAAGCCACATAGGAGCTTCTAGCATTTCTAAGGGTCTCTTATGTCTGTCTTTTCCCTTGGCTTTCTCAAATGAGAAGCCAAGCAGCCTGTTTGCCTATATTACTTCGAGTCCTCCTCCCCCCTCCCTTTCCACCCTGTTAACAAGTGATTTATTTGGTACCTTCCATGGGGTGAAAGTGAGCACCATGCAAGGTATATACTTCATAATTAAACCAGTAATTATAGTTATTGTTCAGACTTTGTGCTTGTCTATCTCTATGCCCTTGTTTTTCTTATTTTCTTGAAACATTCTCTTTTCTATATCTTCTTTCAAACAATAGCAACAGCAATTACCACAGCAACAATGATTTATAGAAATAGCACCAGGTAGACAAAGCTTATTTGCCTCCCCCCCCCAAAAAAAATACAAGGAGCTGGAAAAGTAATTATTAGGTAATATACTTACATATTTAGATGGATCAATTATCTGAACTATTTGGGTGCTGCCTCCTCTATGAACATCCAGTCATTTCCTGCCTTCTTACTCTGTGAAATTCTTATTCATGTATTTCATAAATACTGTATATCATCAGCTCAGTTACTGTCTGCAAATGGTCTATTATTTTTTCAAGTTTTCTAGATATATTTTATTTTTTACATTGAAAACATTTAGAGAACATGTCCATTAAATTTCTCTTCTATTAAAGTAAACTGATTAAGTCTAAAAATATAATGACCTCATTTGAAAGTGTATGTGTCATTTCACACATGGGCACCTACCTAAAATCTCCATTTTTTAATTTTTTGTTATTAACAGAAATATCTCTCTCCCTCTCACCTAATCCTCTACTCATTGGAAATATATATATATATATATAAGAGAGAGAGAGAGAGAGAGAGAGAGAAAGAGAGAGAGAGAGAGAGAGAGAGAGAGAGAGAGAGAGAGAGAGAGAGAGAGAGAGAGAGAGAATCAGGTAAAACCATTCCCTTGTCTATAAGCAAAAATGTATGTCTCAGTATCCACCCTACCTATCACCTTTGTGTCACAAGGTAGATAGTATGTTTCATTATCATTTCTCTGGAATTATGAATGAACATTATATCGATATTGGTTTTTAAGTCTTTCAAGGTTGTTTCTCTTTCCAGCAACAGTTATTGTATGCATCATTCTCCTTCTGCTTGTTTCATTTTTCATCAGTTTATAAGTTTTCAAAATTGTTCATTTTTATAATATTGATGTTGTAGTATAAATTGCTCTTCTCATTCTGTTTATTTCTCTCTGAATCAATCAATTCATATACATCTTTCCATTTCTTTTGGAAAGCATCTATTTTCTCATTTCTTATAGTGTATTATCCCAACCCATTCATATACCATATTTTATTTAGCTATTCCTCGATTGAGGGGCACCCATTTAATTTTCAGGTTGTACCATTTTTTTTTTTTTACCAAAGAGCTATTATACATAGTTTGAACATAAAGAACCTTTTCCTTTTTTCTTAGGGGGAGAGGAGGAGGTGAAGGTCTCCTTGCACCTTCATTTCTGCCACTCTGTTATGACCAGAGGCAAAGGAAAAAAAGGGTCCAAAGAGTCTGGGGGCTTTTAAAAATTTTTTTTGTCCATCTCATGCATCATTGTGATTACATGGATTATCACCTCTTATCCAGCTTTCTGGTGATAAGCATTTTTGTTTTTATTTAGTTTAGTTTCAAAGATGAGAAACTGATTATTCATGATAAAGAAACACTAACCTCGGGGGTGGCCAGGTAGCACAGCAAGTAAGAGCACCGACCCCAGTGTCAGGATGACTTGGGGATCGAATCCAGGCTCATACACTTTGCACCCACCCAGAACCACCTGGCAGTATAACCTTGAGCAAGTTACTTCACCCCAATTGCTTAGGGGTGGCCAGGTGGCTCAGCGAGTAAGAGCACCGGCCCCAGTGTCAGGATGACCTGGGGATTGAATCTGGGCTCAGATACTTAGCACCACACCCAGAAATAATTGGCTGTGAAACCTCAAGCAAGTTAACCCCAATTGCTTATTAAAAAAAAACACACTAACCTAGACAAAATGAGATATTTAGCATACTATGTCTAACTCTGTTCTGCTTACTCTTGATGAAGCATGTAGTAACCAAAATGATTGTAAAGTATATGTGTAATGAAGGAAACTTAGGCAGAATGGCTCTTTTAATCTCTAGAGGAAAATGAATGCTAATAGGGTTCTCATCGGGAATCCAATAGTTATATTTATAATCATGAAGAGAAAGAAATGGGTTGATGGTCATAAATGTCTCATGATAGTAGTACGTTACTAATTTGAAAATAGGAAGGCACGAATTAAAGTTAATGAGGGGGCTATCCTCCATGCAATTCAGTCTGAACCACTTAACACAACAGCTAGCAGAACTATGGGGAAAAATACCAGAGGGAGCCATAGAAGAAAAGCTTGTAAATCAGGCCCTGAAAAAGAAAGGGTGAAAATGAGCTATTTTCTGAGAGAAAATGGAAAATGCTATTATTTGAAGGAACAGAGCAATCAGAAAGGTGGAAATTGCTAACTTCTCTTATCTGACAGATTCAAAGAATCAAAATTAAGAAATAAAGATGAATTCGTATTTCCCACAAGAACAATTATATCAGATTATTGTGTGCTCAGCTAGGTGTTAGTCATTATGTTTGATTCAACAAATATTGATTGTGTACCTACAATATAAAAGATAGCATGTGTAGTATAAAGAACACTCAAGAGAAGTCTGGAGGTCTAGATCTGAGTCATTTGTTTGTGGTTATCTCTGTTAACTGGCTGGTTGCCTTACTTGAGCTCCCTACACTTCAGTTATTATTGTTCAGTTTCAGTTATGAATGACTCTTTGTGACCCCATTTGGTGTTTTCTTTTCTACTGATTTTAACAGTTTTATTTACAGTTTTCAGTTCCAAATTCTATCATTCCCTTCATTCTCCCTACCCTGAGATGATAAACAAACAGATATAGTTTGTACATGTTCAATTATGTAAAACACCTCCATAGTATTAATTTTATACAAGAAGACTTAAAAAGAAAAAAAAAATAAAAGTGAAAATAGCATACTTTAGTCTTGATTCAATCAATATCTCTTCTTTCTCTGGAGGTGTATATTATGCTTCATAATTAGTCCTTTGGAATTGTCTTAGATCTATTGCTGAGATTAGTCACATCATTCACAATTTTTTGTCAGCCAATAGGGCTGTTAGTATGTAAAATATTCTCCTGGTTCTGTTCACCTCACTATGCATCAGTTTCTGTAAGTTTTCCCAGGTTTTTATAAAATCATCCTTCTTGTCCTTTTTTTATACTATAATGATATCTCATTATATTTATATACTGCAGCTTGTTTAGCCATTCTCTAATTGATGGGCATCCTTTCAATTTTCAATGTTTTGCCGCAACAAAAAGATGTGCTATAAATATTTTTTAGAAATAAATCCCTTTTTCCTCTTTTGGGTGACTTTGGGATATAGACCTAGCAGTGGTATTGCTGGATCCAGTGGTATGAACAGTTTTATAGCCTTTGGACATAATTACAGATTGCTCTCCATAGTGGTTGGATCAATTAAAAATTCCATCAACAGTGCATTAGTGTCCCAGGTTTCCCACATCCCCTCTAATATCCAACATTTCCCCTTTTTGTCATCTTAGCCACTCTGATAAGTGTGAGGTAGCACCTCAGAGTCATTTTAATTTTCATTTCTCTCATCAATAGTGGTTTAGAGTATCATTTTCTATAACTATAGATGACTTTGATTTCTTTGTCTGAAAACTGCCTGTTCATATCACTTAACCATTTATCAAATAGGAAATGAAACATAAATTTGATTTAGTTCTCTATATACTTGAAAAATTAGGGTTTTATCAGAGATATTTGTTACAAAATCTCCCCTCAAGCATTCTGTTTTCATTACAATTGTGGTTATGTTGCTTTTGTTTAAGCAAAACTTAAATATAATCAAAATAATCTCTTTTGCATTTTGTAATGTTATCTATATCTTCTTTAGTCATAAATTCTTCCCATATCTGTAAAGTGACTTATAAACCATTCTATACTATCTTAATTTGCTTATATTATCACCCTTTATGTCTAAATAATATCCTCATTTTGAGTTTATCTTGGTATACAGTGAGAGATGTTGGTGCATACCTTGTTTCTTCCACACTGTTTTCCAGTGCTTCTAGCAATTTTTGTCAAATGATACGTTTTTGTTCAAAATGCTTGGATCTTTGGTTTTATCATATATTAGGTTATTATGGGTCATTTATTATAATGTATTTTCTACTTAATTTATTCCACTGATACACAACTATATGGCTTAGCCAGTACCAGATTCTTTTAATAATTATGACTTTATAATAGTTTGAGATCTAGTATTATTAAACCACCTTATTTTCCATTTCCCTGATATCCATGAAATTTTTCTTCTAGATGAATTCTATTGTTATTTTTTTCTAGTTTTATTGAGTAATTTTTAGTACTTTGGTTTGTATGGTACTGAATAAATAGATTAATGTATGTAGAATTTACATTTTTATTACATTGGCTAAACCTACCCATGAGCATGTAAAAATGATCAAAAAGTACTATACATACTGTCTGGTCACTGGATCTACACCAAAGCTTTCCTTGTATTCAATCACACCTTGAGCCATAGAAGGAATGATATTATGATGTTGATCTAGATTCTTATTGCTGGAGGTAGCAATATTAACAACAATTGGGTCAGTAACAATTGCTAGACAACAAGGAACTGCCTATTGTCCTTGATAAACATAATTTAACCCAAGAATGCATTACTCATATAGGATGTTGACCATAAAATCACAGAAGGGAGTTTTCCTAGAACAATGCCTTCACATTATCCATCTTGGCTTACCTTGAGGTCACCCTGAGCTCATTATAATATCATTTGCATTGTGACCCCTCTTCTCCCCTCCCCACTCCCCTCCCCCCGCCTAAGTGGGTTTTTCTATATGTATTATGAGTAGCCATCTGTGTAGCTCCACTTTGTCCGTGTGACCAGGCAATCATGGTTTGGCCCAGATTCAGGACACTTGTTAGTATTCTCTGCTTTGTGTAAACCTCATGCTCAACTACTGTGGGGGCCTATTTTCCTTAAAGAATAGGGCCTGCTAGATGCATTTCCCCAAATAAAATATCCTTCCTTTGTTTGGAGACTGTCTAAGTCTGAATGTATTTGAAATGACACAGTGACACATGCCTGTTACCTCAATACTTATTGCAGCGTCTCTAAAGTCATAAACATCTTCAGCACTTTTAATCTTAAAATCAAGAAGCTGCTATAGGCTCTGAATATACCAGTTCTGTACCAGTTATATAACTGAAGATGTTCTTAGAAGATTATCTAGAAGGAGGCATTTCTTTCATTATGTTTGCCAATCTCATTGGCAACTTCTGGTACAAAAATATAAATGAGGTATTTTAACATGCATTCCCAGGTCTCGAGTACAAAACCTGCTTCATGGAGAGCAGGAAAAGGAAAAGCATGAAGAAAAATATAACTGGCCAGGACCCATAGCCATTACTGGGACCCCTGTTTGAGTTGGGGCCTGGGCTGGCTAAAGCTACCTGTTGCAGATACCTCACAAACCTCATAGAGACATTTGTTCCAGAAGAGTTGAAGAAGACCTGAAACCGGGAGGCACTTATGAACAACATCCCTTCATTTGGGGTTTTCTGGCCAAAGATAATAAACTGCTTTGTCATTTCCTTTTCTAGCTCATTTTGTAGATGAAGAAACTTTGTTAATTGGTTTCCCAGGGTCACAGCTAGCAAATATCTGAGTCCAGATTTAAATTCAAGTCTTCCTGACTCTAGTCTGGCCCTCTATCCAGTGCCCCATGAAACTGCCCCGGTACCTCAAGTGCTCCATTTGTAAAATGAAGTCATCATTTGCACTACTAAACTGATAGACTTGTGGGAGACAAGTGAGCAGAAGGGAGCTTATAACTATGCAGTGTGTTGTAATTTCCCACATTGTAATCTATATGGGTTATCAATCAGTCAGAAAGCATTTATTAAGCAATGAGTAAGAATTGTGCTAAGTGCTGATTAATAAAGTAGAAAAAATAAACCAATCCTTACAAGTTTACATTCTAAAAGGGTAGAAAGAATATATATAAGTGAACACAGCAGAAATTAAAAAGTGGCTAAGTACAAATATATACAAAGTGATTAAATATATACAAAGGTAGTATTGGAAGGAGACACTAATAGTTTGGGAGAGTAAAAGGCTTCAAGCAGAAGATGATGTTTGGAATGGATCTCAAAGGAAGAGTAGAAAACTCCCTGACACTGAGTTTGGAAGGAAGTTCATTCCAGGCATGGAAAACATTCTTTACACAGGCATTGTGTAGGGCCCATTGGGAGATACTAGAATGGATAAGATATAGTATCTCTTACAGTGAATATATACATTTTTATAACATTAGTCAGAGTGTGACAAGTTAATGGGTGTTCAGAATTAGACAACTATTTGTGAGGGATAGTGGAAAAAAGTAACATCATTCTATTTAGATATTCTGCATTGGCATCTCCTTTCATTCAGAGCACCCTCTGAACTTCTTTGGCATACTTAACAACTGAGAAACTATCTTCCTTTACACATTAACCCCTGGAATCCCTGTGTATGTCAGTACTCAAGCTGATGACTCTCAATTTATCAAGCTCTCCATCTCAGCCTTTACCTTCAAGTCATATCAAGTAAAAAAAGGCATTTCTTAATCATTACTTCATGCTAGACATTATACTGTGTTGGGGTCATAAAGAAAAGTTAAAAGACAAAAGCAAAACACTTTTTGCTCACAAAGTACTAGGTATTGACTTCTACTCTTGAATTTTGTGTTTTTACATGAAATGGAGAAATGCCATCTACATTAAATTGTCCAAGTACCTTCCAAATATTAGTGGACTTCTTCCCTAGACATCTTATTTATTTTATATTTATTTTGCATAATTACATGCTGTCTTTCTGATAGACTTTAAACTCCTGGAGAGGAGAGACTTTTCCATTTTGCCTTTCTCTCTGATAATTTTTCTGTTCCTGCCCTGGGAAACTCTAAGACTGTTTCATTCTCATTCAACAGCACTTTTTCTCCTCCTCCTCCTACTGAGCCACCTAGGATTGTTGAAAGAAATAAAAAACTTACAGATTGGATAAACATAAATTGATGCTATATAGCCTCAACTGGAACTTCATGGTTGCACAAAATTCCTTTCATTCATCTTAGATTACACAATACCTGATTTTTTGTAACAGACACTTCAGACTGTCTACTCTCTTCTCAAGCTCTCAACTTTAACCCTTCTCTCTCCAGGGATGACCTCACCACCTACTTTGCTAAAATGATTGAAACCATCTTTCGTGAGCTTCCTCCTTTTTCCTCCACCCATTTTCTTCTACTTTCCTCCAGTACCACAGTATGAGATTGTCCTTTTACCTTCTCAGGTTAATACCTTCATTTGAGCCCTTAGTTCTTATTCCTCAAATCTCTCTGTCTCTGTCTCTCTCTGTCTCTGTCTCTCTGTCTGTCTCTCTCTGTCTCTGTCTCTCTCTCCGTCTCTCTCTGTCTCTGTCTCTCTCTGTCTCTCTCTCTGTCTCTGTCTCTGTCTCTCTGTCTCTCTCTGTCTCTGTCTGTCTGTCTGTCTGTCTGTCTGTCTGTCTCTCTCTCTCTCTCTCCCCCTCTTTCCCTCTCTCTCTCCCTCCCCCCCTCTCTCACTGACACCTAGTATTCTACTCTCTGAATTTTAGCTAAAGCAGACTTCTTACTCTTTCTCATGCAGGTTCCTCCATCTCCTAAGTCTATGCTTCTGAACTGGTGATTCCACATACCTAGAATGCTTTCTTTTTCTTTCAAAGTTTTTTTTTTTAGACTCAAACACCAGAACATAAATAGAGAACAGAGAAAAGAAACAAAAACATAACATAAACTTAAATATTGGAATTTAAATACAAAGTTATAAAGGAAGAAGAGCTTGCCATGTGCATAGCAGAGCATGAGAGGATTCAAAATATGTAACAAATTTTCATTTCAAGAAATCCTATATGATAAATAATACCTGTTGTGTTGAGAAGTCCATCTTTTATTTGCTTTCCTTGTGAGATTTCTTTTGTTCTCTGCTGTGCATTTTTTTACTTTGTTCTTTTTTCCCTCCCCCCAATTGTTCCCCAGAAAGCCACAATAAACTTTAGATATGCTTTTCTATAGTTATAAATATATGCATACCTTTCCCTACACCTCAGAAGGCTGCAATAAAGTTTAGATATTTTTCTTTATAGTCATAGATATTTACATACACATATACATACATATATAAAATATACATATTATATATATATACATATACTTTCCCAAACCTATTCTGCTTCTGATACTTGTTTTTATGTATGTGCATATCACTTTTCTTCCTATCCCTCCTGCCTCCTCTACTTTTATCTTGCCCTCCTATGACTTGCCTACCTTCCTCCAATGAACCGTCTCTTATCCTCCCATTCCAATAAACCCAAACACCCTTCTATGCCTTTATTTACTTATTCTGTCATTCTCCCCTCTAAAGATCCCTTTCTTCTCCTTTTTCCCCTCCATATGCCCCTACCATTTTATTTCTTCTCAATTTAGAAGACTTTTATATTCTTTTAAATATATATGTATTCCCTCTTAAACCCATTCCCAAAGAAAGTTAGGGAACTACCAGAACTACCAGCCTTCCTCCCCCATCTAATCCTTGTGTATCAGTTCTTCCTCTTGTACCTCATTTGTTTAAAATAACTTCTCTTTTAAGCTGTTCTTAAATGCTTTTACTTTTTAGATTCATATCATTTTCAAGCTTACCCCCATCTTTCTACCCAATTATTAATGAGAATCTTAGACATACATTTTATATTTTACATATGTAAAAAGTAGGCAGCCCGTCCTTATGGATCCCTTATAATCAGTTTTTGTTATATAAATTGTGTTTATGTTGTTTGTTGTATGCTGAATCATCTATTAAATTCAGGATTTTTAAAACAAATTTTGAAAGTCTGAGAGTTCATGCATTTGTACATTTTTTTTTCTGTTCAAGGTAATATTTTGCAGGGTATGATATTGTGGCAGGAGTCCCAGTTCTTTTGCCCATCAATAGGTTGTGTTCCAAGACCTGTGGTCTTTTAATGTCTCTGCTTCTAGGTCTTATGTATTTCTAATCGTGGCACCATTATATTTAAATTGTTTTCATCTTGATGCTCTTAATATTTTTTCCTTGAGCTGGGGTTTTCAGAATTTGACTATGATATTCCTATTAGTTTTCCTCATAGGATCTCTTAAGTGGTGATCAGGGGATATTTTTTTCTATTTCTACTTTATCCTTTTTTTTAATGCTTCAGGACAATTTTCTTTAATTACTTCTTGTATTATTGTATCAAGATTCTTTTTTTGATCATAAATTTAGTTAATCTAATTACTTTTATATTTTCTCTTTTTGATCTATTCTCCAAATCTCTTGTTTTTCCTAGAAGATGTTTTACTTTCTCTTCTATTTTTTTCCTTATTCATTTTGTTTAATCATTTCTTGATCTCTCATAATTTCACTGCCTTCACTTTGCCCAATTGTAATGTTCTTTTCTTTTTTTTTCTTTTTGCTTTTTGTAGGGAAATTAGGGTTAAGTGCCTTTCCCAAGGTCACACAGATAGTTTTTGTGTTAAGTGTCTGATGTCAAATTAGAACTCAGGTCCTCCTGACTCCAGGGCCAGTGTTCTATTCACTACACCACCTAGCTGCCCCCAATTGTAATTTTAAAGGTGTCATTTTCTTCTTTAAGATTCTGGATCTCCTTGTCTGGTTGGCTAAATTTCCTTTCATACCCTTCTTGTTTTCTTGGATCATACTTATTTTCTTTTTTAGTTTTTCCTCTATCTCTGTCATTTGATGTTTAAAGCTATTTTTACGATCTTCTATAAAATATTTTTAAGCAGATGACCATTTCACATTACTCTTTGGGGGTTTCTTTACTTCAATATCCTCTGAAGATGAACCCTGGTCATCTCTATTCCCATAATAGTTTTCTATGGTTTGATTCTTTCTCCTTTGCCTGTTCATTTTGTGTGTGTGTGTGTGTGTGTGTGTGTGTGTGTGGTAATGGGTTAATTTTTGTAATCACTTTTAGCCCTGGAGTATGGGAAATGGTACCTTTTGCCCTACATCTTCAGTTCTCCCCTCTAGCCTGAAACCAAAGCCAAGCCTCCAAACTCCTGTAAGTGCCCACAGCATGGGCCTTTATGCCCCAGTATTTCTGCACTCACCTGGTGAATTACTGGTTACTTCTTGGCCTCTGCAACTCTTTGTGCCACAAATGGGTCTGCTATTCTTGGTCATCAGAGGTTCTCACAATTTTCCTGGACTCAAAGGCCCAACTCACCTCATTATTGCAAGTCTAAAAGTTTCAGTGGCTGTTGCTGAGGCTGCCTCCCAAACCAACTAAACCCAAGACTTACTTCTTGTTGTTTAAGAGGTTTGCCATTTGCTGTTAAAACAGAATGTAGCCTGGAGGTGTTTATTCCTCTCAGGGATCAATCGTAGTCCTGGTATTTTTCTCCTGATCTTCTCAAATTATGTGAGAAGGACCAGGTTTTGCCTCTTTTCTTATTTATCTCCACCCACACTTTGTTCACCCTAAGATGCTATTTTAACTCTTTTCTGGGGGAAAATCTTGAGAGCTTTGAATTTTCTGACCTACCCCACCATCTTCCCAGAATCCTCTTGGCTAGAATTCATCCTTCCTTCACCTCTGCTTTATAAAAAAAATCTTTTGTTTCCTCCAAGAATTAGTTCAAATGCCACCTTCTACATGTAATCTTCTGGGTCTAACCTCCAACTGTTAATAGAATCCCTCCCTAGAAAACTTCATATTTATTATTTTTATGAATAATTATATACTGTTTTCCAGACAGATTTTTATGGTCTGGATAACAGGTCCTACTCCCATTTTGTCTCTATATTCTTGGTGATTATCCCAGAGTCTTGCAAAAGTAGATACTTAATACATCCTTGTTGACTGAGCTTCCAAAAACATGCTCAGGACTCTTCTGTTGTTAAAGTAAACCAAACAAATAAACCTTTTTTTTATTCATCTACACTTCCAAGTTATCATTGTTTTTCTTTTCCATTGTCACCTTTGATGTACTTTTGTTCCCCAAATCTGTTTACTCTTCAACCCCCTTATAATGGGACTATCACTCCTAATTGCTCTACTTTAGTTCCCCTTTTCAGAGTCAACAATAACCTCTTAATTTCAGAATGTTTGCCTTTATTCTGTCCTACTTCATGAGAAGCAGAATAATATAATAGAGTGATTAATATGAAGTCATTTGGATCTGTGTGCTCTCTCAGCTACTTCCTAGTTGTGTATTGTGGGGTCAGTAATTTAATCTCTCTAAATTTTCCTTTGCTCATCCATAAAATCAGGCAACTTATCATTTGCCTTAAAGGATTGTTGTAAGAAAGTATTTTTGCAAATCTTAAAATGATATGTAAATTTAAGATATTTGTTCATTCTGCAACATTGCTGAACATGTACCCTTTCTAGATAACTTCTCCTCCCTAAATTTCTCTAGTCTTTTTCCACTCTAATTTTCCTCCTCTACTGGTTTAACCCTAGTAGTCTTTCCACTGCTCTGTGTATGCATCCCAAAGATCCTTTCTCCTTTCTCTTTTCTTTATATTCTCCCTCCTTTGTTGATTCCATCCATAACTATCACATTAATTTTGTGTTCAGTGAAAAACATTCCCATATCTCTATCTTCAGTCCCCAATTCTATTCAGTTCCACTTTCCTATTTCAGATGTTTCCCAGATATCTAAACCATGATGTTTTTACCAGTACAGCAAACTCAACATGCCCCAAACTGAAATAATTTGTATTAAAACTTTCTTTTCTCTTAATTTCACATTTTTCAAGGACTTTACATTTTTTTTTTTTAGTAAATTAAGATTAAATTCTGGAAGACATCTGGAACTCTTCCCTTCCCCCCACATTTAATCAGTTTTCAAATCTTGTTGATTAAACATCCTTTTATATATTTTCTAATCTTTTCCCTCATCTCCACTCACACTTCCGCCTCTTAGATCAAGCTCTCATTGTCTCTTTCCTGTACATCCTTGACCTAATAACCTCCTAATTGGCTCTACCTCCATTTTCTCCTCTCTTCTATTCATCCTTCAAAGGGATGCTAAATTAATCTTTATAATACAAGCTTGACTGTATAATTGTATTCCAAATATTTTAGTGCCTCTCTACTGCTTCTAGGATAAAATATAACTCTCTTAAACTGACATTTAAGGTTTCATAATCTGTCTGTAATCTACATTTCTAGATATGTCTGGTCACACATCCTCTCTCTGTTCCAGTAAAAACTCAGTTTTTTTTAACTTGATAGTCTGACTACTCACTTTATACTTTTACATGGACTTTTCCCAGTACCCAAAATGCTCTCACTCCTTATTTTCTTCTCTTGGAATCTTTAACTATTCTCAAGCTCAGCTTAATTTTCACATCCTACAGAAGACAATTCCTGATAACTCCCATTACTCAATTGTTAGTTTCTCTTCTAAATTAATTTAGATATATGTATCTGTGGTTATCTAACCCCTCAGAATGGAATATAGGGTCATAGTTGAAAAGAATTTTTTTTATCCTTATGCCTTTATATCCAGAATTACTAGCATTAGCACCTGGGATAGAGTAGGCATTTTTAAAAGGTTTGTTGAAATGAATTGAATAATCCAGTATTCCATTATTGCTCAGTAATTTCCATAGCTGCATCCTAACAAAATCTGGGGGATTCTGCTATATAAACAAAAAAGGAATCTGCCAAGGGGAATATAGGAGATGTAATGCTCTTACTTTGGAAAGCAGAAGAAACTAAGTGTACATTCACCATCTTTGAGGGATTCAGACACTTTTTCTTGAAAGAGTGAACAAGAATATTTGTTAATTCCTATTTGTTCACCAACAATGATGTTTCAGAAAGAGTCAAATATGTTTTCCCCACTAATCAAAGGTTATACATATATACCTGTTAAAGATTAGCACAAGTTGAGCATTTAATAGATGCTTTTCCATTCATTCATTCACTCCATTTATTCATTCACTCATTCACTCACTCATTCATTCATTCATTCAAACCAGTGGGAGATTTGTCAAGGCAAAAGTATGGGGAAAAATTATTTCATTGACTGAATATTTCATTCATTGTTTCACCAGTAGAGTACCATGCAGATATGACAAGAATTTCTGTATCATGTGTGCCCTTTAGAGAGATAGTGGGGAGGTGGGGGAGCCTCACATCAAAACTACATTTGGTATATTAGCTGACACAGGGAGAATAAAGAATTGACTCTTTGAGTCTATCAGATTCTCTGAAATAACCAGCTTAAATCATGTACTCTCTAAAAATTGGTGACCCTCAGAAAAGAGCTAGTAAATCAATTACCCATCTCTGGAAGTGAAAAGAAAAAGGAAACTGTAGGAAGCAAGGGTTTTGTGTTTTACAGGAAAATTGAGCCTAATTTTCCCTTATGTGCCCTGGAGGCATAAATGGTGCCAAGTATTATATGTATGTAAGGGCTATAGGTAGGGGGAATATGTTTCAGAATTTTCTTGTTAGATGAAAATCTTTGGTAGAGTGCTTTTCAGGGATCCATGGAAGCAACTGGATTCCAGATTTGAGACATAAATATTGGTATGATGGTTTTTATTGTTTATCTCAAACTGGTCTGTTCATGGGCTGACTCAGAATATGAATCTTGCACCTCAGGGTGTGGAATAGTACACTGTCCAAGTCCTATGATTTGTTGACTGCTGACTGTTGAATTACTGGAAGTGTACTCAAAGGGACTGAATTAATTCACTTTTACATTTTTATGCTAAAATTATTATTTGTTATAATTTATCATTTGGATGGATAGTTAGGTGGAGAAGAGGACAAGTACTGATCCCAGAGTCAGAAAGGCTTATTTTCCTGCTCTTAAATCTGGCCTCAGACACTAGGTATGTGACCATGGTCAAATCACTTAACCCTGTTTGCCTCTGTTTCCTCATGTAAAATGGTCTGGAGAAGAAAATGACAAATAAGCCAAGTATCTTTGACAAGAAAATCCCAAATGGGCTCACAAAGAGTTAGAGACAGATGAAACAAATGAAAAGCAATAATTTCTGTACCAGTCAAGGATGGTATACTTGAAAAAGTACTAGTTTGGAAGTCTGAGAACCAGGTTTCACATTCCACCTCTAGCACTTACTAGCTAAATAACCTAGGATAATGATGATGATGATGATGATGATGATGATGATGGCAGTGGTGGTGGTGGTGGTGATAATTGTAATAGTAATAATTATAACAACGACAAAGCATTCATGTAATGTGTTAAGTATTGAAAAGTATTTTATAAATGTCGCAAATTATCCTCACAACAATCCTGGAAGATTGGATCTATCCAATAGAAAAATGAGAAAGACTAAACTTAAAAAAACTTCTTAAAGGTCATATAGGTAGTAAGCATCTAAAGGAGGATTTGAACTCAGGTCTTACTGATCCCAGGTCCAACACTCTATCCACTATGCTTCCACAACTCATTTTGCTTCTTTTCTTCCTCGGTTTTCTCTACTATAAAATAGGAGATCTGTACCAAATGGCCCCTTCTACCCATAGATTTATGATCTTGATTGTAGGTTATTTTCATAACTGATAAAATATAGCTTTGTTTTTTTTTTAAGCAAGCAGGGTTAAGTAACTTGCTCAAGGTTACACAGCCAGGTGTTTCTGGGTGGGTGCTAAGTGTCTGAGCCCAGGATTCGATCTCCAGGTCTTCTCAACACTGGAGCCGGTGCTCTTACTCGCTGTGCTTCCTGGCCTCCCCAAAAGATTATTTTTTTAAGCAAAAATATAGCTTTCTTTAAGTATTTTTTCTATATCTCCAACATGATGCCGGAAATGAAGGAGATATTTAATAAGTTTTTTTTTTTCCTATTTGATTTCTATCTATCTATCTAATTTCTATCTAATTATATACCTTAGAAAATTTAGGATGCCTTATTTGTGGGATTTTTTTTTAAATTTTATTCCTTTGAACACCCTCTTCACCTATGGGAATAGGGGAAAACAATATTGTTTTCTAGTTTAAATCAGTGTAAATTTGGTGACCAATTAATTTTTAGGACTCTTGTCTGAAAAAAAAAACCAAACATTTCCTGGTCATGTCTGTCCCAATCAATTTGATTCTTATCTGAACTTTTGTGGCACTAACTGGGTACGCCAAGCATGCATTCCTTATCATTGAATTGATTTTATATATGAAAAATTAATATAGCTTGTCATTCTGATATAATATGTTCTAGAAGACATGTATTGGACTTTTTTCATATTTTTATCATTAATAGTATCACATACATGTGTGTATACATATATGTGTTTATATTTATGTGTATGTGTATACACACACAGTAGGTGGTACAGTGGATAGAGTACCAGACTTGGAGTGAGAAAAACTTTTGTTCCTGAGTTCAAATCTGGCTTCAGACACTTATTAGCTGTATGACCCTGGGCATGTTATATAACCCTGTTTGTTTCAGTTTCCTCATCTGAAAAATGAGCTGGAGAAGGAAGTTACAACCCTTTGTCAGGAAAATCCAAAATGAAGATTTGGGCACAGCTGAAATTACTGCAGAACACCATATATTACAGACATTTATATGTACACATGCATGAGTATGTTATGTTGATATTGATCTTGATAAAGGGGATAACTTAATAGTACTATAGTAAGAGAGTAAGTGACTTATAAATATTTTTGAATAAATGTATGTCTTATCTTTTTTTTACTTGTCTGATGGCATAAATCCTAAGATTTCAAAGTCCTGTTGCTAAGCTGTTCATTTATATTGAGAAGCAATTCTGATGTTTGTTATTATTATTAACATAATTACTAGTTATTTTTATTATATGATATATGCCATTATATGTAATATGAGATATTTTATTAATATTGATATTATATAATGTATCACATAATATTATATATCAATTTACTATGATATATATTATAATACTTCAGTTGATAATATAATTAACAATCTTAATGAAGTTATTGATAATAACCTTGGAAAGATGTGGTTGTTAATTATCAATGCTAATTAACATTAGTAACACATTATTTTAGTTATTTTGTGGTTTGCAAATTGCTTTTTTCACAACTCTCTGAGATATATTATGCAAATATTATTATTCACATTTTATAGATGAAGAAATTCAAGAGGCTGAATGACTGATATATATTCACAAGCTAGGATGTATTAGAGGTAAACTGGTACTTACATAGGTAACCTGATTGTCAGCTCAGGTATTTCTCTCCTATATCACCTTGCCCCTAGTAATAGTACCACACGGTCTAAAGGAAGAAAGAAAAAAATCTACCTGGAGAATAACTTGAGTAGATGGTATTAAATACATCTATCACATAATAGATGTACATCGATACTAATAATATTAATAAATGTTGTTGAAATTTACAACTACAACATTAAGTAACTGAAATTTAAAGAAGTCTGATAGTTGGCTAAAGGAACTGAGGCTTCCTGAATTTCATTTGATAAGTATTTCTAAAACCCCCAAATTAAAACTTCTAATTTTTACAGAATCAGTTTCAGGATTAGAGGAACCATTCAATTTGATGGATTTGCTTTTATTTTTTTTTATTCTGCTTTTTTCTATTTTTAACAATTTAAGGTATTTAAAATGTGTAAGTATATGCTTCAGATGAAATGAACATAAAGCTAAGGGAAAAAATCAATAAAGTCCTGAGATTTTAAGCCCTGAAACTATCATTCAATACAATACAAAACACAATTTTTGTGACCATTATTTTTGTTCGTGTCAAACTTTCATGTGTCGGAGATGGATTATGTTTCACCATATAGTGATTACTTTTGCCATTTCATCCATTTAATCATTCATTAATTCATCTTTGTACCTACTCATTCAATAAACATTGATTGAATTTCTGTAATGTGTAGGTGTGTTGTTTTCCCCCAATCATTGTCATGTAGATATTGAACAAACCAAATGTAAGAGGACATTCAAGCATATAATTAGATGACCATTTGCACTGCTTTGTTTGAATTTCTTAATTTATTTAAAGGAAAATATGAGCAGGAATTTTAATAGAGCCTTGAGCTCAAGTAGTTTCATTTCACATTTTAAATTAGGTTGGTCAGTTAAAATGGCATCGACAAGGAGACAGAAGTGCTTACTTACTTCTGTAACCAACCTTTTGTGTATTTCCTACATGTGTGACAGCCTGCTATGGGAAAGGATTTGATTACTACAGCTCCAGTTTTCTCCTTCTCTTGAGATTATTCCATTTCAAATTATTTCGCTCTTGAGTGGCTTTCATCACACCTGGAAAGAAATAACTGTGTGTGGCAGCTTTGTCTTAAAATAGATCAGATCTAAGTGAGGAATCAAAGGCATGTTTGAGCATTTACCCTCTTATGTTTTGATTACAGAAGTGCATCTGAATTCTCTGCTTATGTAGATGAACAGCACCTACACACATATAATGCATTCCCAACTCATGCATCAAATAAGGAACTCTGATATTAGCTTCAGCCCTATTTGACATAAACACATAGATTAAGAAAGTATACAATCCAGTGAGTCCATTCAGAAATGTAGCATTCCATACACTTCTGTTGTATTAAAATAAAATTCAAAAATCATTATTTATGTAATATTTGCATGTACATAAAACAGTTTCACCAAGTGTTCATAGAAGACTTTAAAAATCTTCTCTTAATGCCTCTTCTTCTTGAAGCCTTTTAAAAATAGCCTTAATAAAGGTTGTACTAAAAATAATAACTAGGCTGGAGGGCAAAATAAAAATTTGAATCAAAATTAAAGCCAATAATCATTAATCTTTCACATTCTGATAATCATTCTACTTCCATTTGATGATTATCATCATCCCACTTTATATTTTTAGATGCATTAAAAGGTATTTTAATAGACATTTGCATTTTAAATCATTGAATATAATATTGATATTTCCATATATCTATATTTGTACCTATGTCTATGTTCATATCTACCTATTGACTTTGTTTATTTGAGTTCATCAATTAATAATTTTACTTCAAAATATTATTGCCAGAAAAACTAATTTTGCCAGAATTTATGCAAAATAAGGAAACTCAAGAGAACAATAGACACATTGACCACAATAACATAAAGGAAAACAACTCTGAATATATCCCCAATTGAATCATTATATTGACTATGAAAGACTTGAGAAAAATGACTTGTACTTTTCTGTTCTCAGCTGAGAGATGATAGACAAGGGGGTTGTTGCACTGCTACTAACCCATTCATTCTATTTCATTGTATGACAGATGAATGTCATTCATTCTGACCTCTTTAGAAATAGTTTTAACTTTGCAAACAGTTGAGGTCTATGGTTAATCTCTGAAATCAGATGAAATTTTAGCCCATATTTCCATAGGCTGCCACAATGGGTCTTATATAGATTCCGACCCCCAGCTTAGTGACATTCCATTCAGTATCCATGTTTTCTTCTCTCCAAATTTTCTAGTGTCCCTAGAAATTTTTTTTTATTACCACAAATCCCAATAAGGGTAAGATTAATAGGCATATCTTCAAGCAAACTAAAGGTGTGACCACTTCCAGAGTATATTCTGCAAACCTGCCACTTTCATGAATCCCTCTTATTTTAAGCACTTTTTCTCTTTTAATTATTTCCTACTTATCCTGTTTTATAAATAAAGATTACTTTGTATTTATTTGTTTTAATGTCCTCTTCCCAATTAGACTGCATGCTTCTTGAGGGCAGGGAATGTCTTTTGACTCTTTTTGTATCACCAGGACTTATCACAGTGCCTGATGTATAGCAGAAACTTCATAAATGTTTGTTGATAGATTGATCCCATAAAATATAATTACTTCCTTTTAAAATGTACTCAGATGCTCCATTTACCTGAACTGAACATAGTTCTAGCATTCCATATTTTTTTCTAGTAACTAAAAGAACCAAGAAGTTTCAGAAAAAGACGCAGGTTGTATAAAATATGGGTCACAACTATACCCATGGGAAATGACAGAGGTGTTAAAAAATAAGAAATGACAATGAATATAAATAATAGAGAGAAACTTGGAAGGAATTCTGTGAGCTGTAGCAAAGTAAACAGAAGTAGGAAAAACAATGTACACAATAAATCAATCATTTAATCAAGATATGCTTATTAAGCACCTACTATATTGAAGCAATGTAAATAGAACAATAACAAGAATAAAAATCTAAAATCAATGTTTCTAAAAGAACCAACTTGTCCCTGAAAAAATATATACACATATATATGTATGTGTATATACATATGTAGATATTGATGTATAGATATAGATATATGACACCATATCTACTCAGTATACAGGTAAGGAAAACAGAAGTGTGGAGTGTTGCATATAATGTCAGATTTCGGTGGCTGTACTGATCACTTTCATTGAATTGTTTTCCTCTTTTTATTTTTTTTAAATAAAGAATTCTAGGAAGGGCCCTATTAAAGATGCACATTTAAGCAATATAAAAGACAAAAGATATCAATAAAATATATTTAAAAGAGAAATATCAAAAGTAAATGTGAGCATATATAATATTTCAGTAAGATTTAAAAGGAGAAGAAACAAGAAGAAATAATGGAGATTATATTAATTGCTTTTCATATGTGACTTCTATAGTCAAAAAGACAAAGTGAGGAAAAAAAAATATTCACCACAAGATAAGATCAATGACATTAGTCCCCTCCACCCATCAGCTTCTTGAATTCTTCCACAGTTGTGATATTATTTGAATATTCTTTCTGCTATCTCAGCTTTTAGATTTGCAGGGACAGATCTAGATAGTCTAGATTACCAGAATTTGAAGCTTAATCCTTTCATAACATTAAAACTTTGGGGTAAAGAGTCTTCTATTTTCAAACTGCTTCGTTCTTTTTTTTTCCAAGCTGCCTCATTCTTTAGCTAATGCGTTGTACCATTTTAGAAGCCTCAGAGAGAAGTAGAGTTTCATTCTTTGTGAAAGCATAACCAAGGAACACTTGTCAGATCTTACAAATATTGATTCAATATTTAAAATGTAGCTGGGCTATAATGAGACTATCTCTACAATATTTAATATATCACACATATGTGCACATGTAAATATACACACATGCATACACATGTATATAGAGACATATATGACTATGTTAATAAATTTATTTCTAAATAAAATATCGTATTAGCTTGTAAATAAATAAATATATATTTTTACTCAGCGTGGACAGCCAAAAAGAGAGGACCCTGGCTTAGGAATTAATGGACTTGAGTCTGAATCCTGCCTTTGACACTTATTATCTATAAGATCTTGGGCCAGCTGCTTAATGTCTTGGGCTCCATTTTCCTCCTTTGCAGAAAGAACGGTCTGGATGTGAAGCACCCAAGTTAATATCACCTATATTTTATCATAATGGTAACACTTCCAGTTCCTAAGAAGAGAGGATCTTTTGCAGCCATATCTGTGTCCTGCATCCATAACATTTCTCTGTTACTCAGGGCAGCTAGATGGTATAATGAATAGAGCTGAATGGATTCCAGTCCTGAAATCAGGAAGACCTGAGTCCAAATCTTGCATCAAACATCTACTAGCTGTATGACACTTGTTAATTCACTTAGTGCTGCTTGTATCAGTTTTCTCATCTATAAAATGAGCTGGAGAATGAAACGGCAAAATGCTCCAGTATCTTGGCCAGGAAAACCCCAAATGGAGCTATGAAGAGTCAGACACAACTGAACAACAATCACCACAACCACAACCACAACAAGCAAAGATTAGCAGAAGCAGTGGTAATTCCTCATGTGGTTTCCAATATCCACAGAATAGAAACAGAGCAACCCCAGCTCCAGGTTCTGGAATCCTATGACCTGGGGAAGGCGTTTGTTGCTAATAAACCAGTGCAAGATGGTTTCCTTTCAAAAGCAAAGGACCAAAGGAGTAAGAAGTGGGAAGTGGGGCGTGCAGGTAGCACAGAGAGTAAGAGCACCAGCTCCAGTGTCGGGATGACCTGGGGATCGAATCCTGGGCTCAGACACTGAGCACCCATCCAGAAACACCTGGCCGTGTAACCTTGAGCAAGTTACTTAACCCTGATTGCTTAAAAAAAAGGGGGGGGGGAAGCACATTTCAAATGATTGATTCCAGCTCCTATTTTTAGAAATAAAAATTTTAGAACTGAGACCCAGAAAGGTGAAAAGACTGATTTTCCCATGGTCATATAGGTGGCAAAGTGACAACCAGTGTTCAAGTCATGTCCATTAACTACTAATCTGGTGCTATTCCTATAGTTCTTCTCCATGTTCTTCTGGTACATGTTCTTCTGGTACAATCTCCCTGGATTAAAGGAAGACCATTGTCTTGCAGAAGTAAAGCAACTTAATCCAGAACATGAAAACTTAGATTCTAACCCTTTTTGCCATATATCATCTCTATGACTTTATAAAGTCAGTTAGTCCCTTTGAGGCTCAATTTCTTCATCTATAAAATGAAGGGTTATAGTAGAAATGGCATAAGGTACTTTTTAGCTCTGAATCTATGATTCCATGACTAGTCATCCTCCAAGATCCCTTCCAAATTGAAATCCATGGTCTTGTGATTCTATAATCAATCCAATCAATAAAAGAATACATTTATTATGTACCTAATAATCTGGGTCCTAGAGATACAAAAATCAAAATGAAACTTTCTGTCCTTAAGAAGCTCATATTCTATTAAGGTTACTTCCAGGTCTTAATCTGCTACTAATATAAGTGAAAATTTGCATACAAGTTGGTTTAATTGCTGAAAGTTCTGTGTTTTTAGGCTTTTAGAACCTCAACAAAAAGTACTATTACCCTGTATAAACAAATGGGATGAGCAATAGATATAAAACCATACTTATTTATGTACAGGTCTTGAATTATTATAATAGTGAGTATTAATATAACACTTTAAAGTTTGCAAAGAGATTCATGGCTTGATTTTATTGTTATGGCAAACTTAGGAAGGATATACACTATTATTACAATCATTTTATGGATGTGGAAACTGAGGTGCAGAGGGTTTAAATGACTTTTTAGAGTGGCACAGCTTATTTACATGTCTGAGACTGAAGTGGACTCATCTTCTTGTCTCCAGATCCAAAGCTCTAACCACTGTGCCATATATTTGCCTAAAATAATGGATTAGTTTAGTGATACACAGAATTAAAAAGGAGGATGTCCTGGTGATGAATCTAGTGCTTCATGTGCTATAGAGGTGGCCTTGACGATCTCAAAAATGACAGCAATAGTAAATAAACTCTTCAAAAACTTGCTTAAAGCAGACTGCATATGTATATCTGTCATTCATCAACCAGCCTAGCTAAATATGGAAAGTCTCATCACTAGAAGATTGGTCATTAAAGGATGATTTTAAAATTAATTATTATCATTATTAATCAATAAAGTAATAAATATTTATTAAATGCTTACTATAGAACTGGACTAAATTATGTGGATACAAAAAGGGAATTAATAGTAGTAGTAATAGTAGCAGCAGGAGTAGTAGTAGCAGCAGCAGCAGCAGCAGAAGTAATAGTAGTAGGAAGAGCAGTTTTGCCAAACTACTTTAGTATGATCATGTACTATGCAGGTAAGTGGGGTATGGCCATGTTGCAGTTTCTTGGAGGAACAGGTGAGTTTAGTTCTATGTAAGTACCAAAAGTGGATGAGCAGCCCTGAAATGGGTGTGACAAGTTCTCACACCAGAGGTGCTAGTCCTACCTGAACAACCTATACACCCCGGACTCTCATAATACAAGCTATATAACCGTAGATGTTATTTAGCTTGGCAATACCCCAAGAAACTCTCTAACCCTCTAAACCACAGAGAGTTGCCAGTCTGTATTACTAGAAGTCATTTCCAGATCAGGACATTCCCTATATGGATTAAATCATAGACCTAGATTAAAATAAGGGGGGGAGGAGAATATTATATATGGTTAATACTTAGTTTTTGTCCAGGGAAAGTAGAAGAGCAGGACTATTTCCCCTATCTCTGCTGTTCTTACCCTATGTGGGGAGGCAGAATATTTATGAGATATTTAGAATTAGGTTCAAAGTTTTTATGCCTCATAGACAAATGTGTTCTTAAAAAATTATAATGTCGGCTTTAAACATAACCAAAGCATATCTGAAGGAAGAGAATGATTGTGTAATATTTTCACCATAGGACAGAGTCTTAACTAAGGTAGGGCCCTTCCTTAAAGCATCAAAATTTAGATAGAGTTGACAGCACTTAGAGTCAGGAGCATGAAACCACTGTGCTCAGTCAAATCTCAGCTAAGATCTTTTCTTAATTGGGCTACCCATATTCTCTATTATTTCTACCTACTATCTCCCGGGGGTTTAACACACACACACACACACACACACACACACACACACACACACACACACACACACTGAATTGAGGACAAATTTCACTCCATTTGTTCCAGTCAAAAAAGTTGCCAACTGTGACTTTGCTGGGACTCCATGATCAGAATTTCAACACCCTTATCAAAATCAAACCATTTTGTGCCCCATCCCACTTTTGGTTAAAGCACTCAAAATAATGCAAATGTTATAGAAATAATATAAGGAGATAGAATTCAGAATGCATTGACCAAAATTCAAAAGAAAAAAAATTGCATGGGGGGGGGTTAACAAGAAAAAGTATGATACAAAATACAAAGCAATAGAAAATATTATTGTTATGCAATTATATAAATGTAAAACAAAATAAAATATGATAATAATGCAAATGATAGCATTATCTTTAATTTATTATCACATTTTTTAAGCCTCCTCCTCCTCTTCCAAATTTATCATTAAATACTTAAAGGTCCCTGAAGTAAGTAAACTATATTCTTCCAAAATATCAAACTTGCTTAGTAGGAAGCCTTACTTGATCACCCACTGCTCTACTAATGATATCTGGTGTGTTAACAGAGTCACAGAATATCTGAGCATTAACTTCGGGTCCTAAGATTGTTGTTCATGCTATGCTGATTAATCCCAGTTCATTTTATTTTGATCCAATTATTCCAGATGCATTCCGAAATACTTCAGCAGATGTAATTCTACTTATTTTCTTCAAGAAATTCAGCAAAAGTGAGAAGAGTTAAGAGCTAATTTAGGGGCTATTTTATAGATTAAAAAAATATCAGTTCCATTCTTTCTTACTAGGCAAATTCTAAGACAATCAGCATAATTAATTTAAAGATTTTTTTTTCTTTTTGATAAAGTAAAATCTAGCATGTCCTTCCATGGCAGGACTTTATTTCTTAGCACTATAAAGCAACTAGGAGTTGTTTTTTTATTGAATAATGAGGAAAACATGAAACCCTCAAAAATTTTATGTAAATAGAACATTTTTGTACATTATTTATATGCTTCTAAGGAATGGAGAGAATAGTATGAGAGTTGTACCCACAATGTTCCAAAGCATTTGTTTATTTAACTTCAGTAGAACAAAATTTCAGTTATCCAGACACTTTAGTTGCCAGATGTCATATATCTTGGATTGCTGGAATGTTTCACAAGATAAAACAAATCAAATATCTAGACATCTAGTAGGAATACACAAATATTTGGGGCAGTATGACTAGCACCTCAGAAAATAAATTAGGGTTCATTACATCATTTATAATAGGAGCTTTAACTGAAACAGATCTCAATTTAAGCCCCTAATTTTACAGACAACAAAACCAATGCCAAGTGATGTAAGTGACTTCCCCAAGAAAAACAGGTAAGAATTCAAAAGGAAGTAGGGCATTGAAAGAAGGTCATCTGACTCCATAGCCAGTGCTCCTCAAAGTGAGATATGACAAGTTTGAACCAAGGAATACCAAGGTCAGAATAACATGCCAGTGAAATGGCTATGGGATGATTCATGGCATGCTAACAATGCAAGGAAGGAGAGAGAGCTAAATCAAGCTCTTTAGCAAAAGAAATAGATGTTTGAGAAGATGATAACACAAAGCTGAATAAATAGTACTGTGCTTTATTAAGAAAGTCAGATTGTGGTAAATGATCTGAGACTATGCTTTTAAAAAGTAATAACAATAAGAACAAAATCTTAAATTGATGCTTCTATTTGGTGCCTTCTATTTGATTTGTTGGCAATCAAGATACAATACCTTATCCAATGTCATGTTCTCTGGGGGAACACTTTGAAAATTTTATACTTAAAGAATTATTTTACTATTATTAACCTGTAAGCGTATGTCTAGTTGTAAGGCAATGCCAAGCAAAGGCAACTTCCCAAGGTTCAAAATACCAGCATAGGTACTCTCCATTTTATTCAGTGACCAAGCAAGAACAGAGAAGATCAAAACATGACATCATTCAAAATACAGCATTTACTAAGTGTGATTAAATAATCTCCAAGTACTACCCCACCCCAGGACCTTCCATTCATTCAATCAATTACAAAGACCCTGTTCTAAATACTACTCCACCCCTAGGCTGTACCTTCATTTAGTCCACCACAAAACCCCTCTTATCAAATGGAGATTAGTTTCCAAACATAAGTAAAGTACCTTCATTTGTTCAATCACAGAGCACAAAAGGGTCAAAAGTTCCCCACCCCTGGATCACAATTGAATCTACCCCAGAGTTACATCAAGTTTAAGCACAGCACTTAATACCCAAATGGAGGTCTTTTCTTCATCTTGACACAAGGCAAGTTCTCAGCAATCTTAGTTCCTGGGGAGACAAGGCTTAGCAAGGCCACAAGATACATTGCCAGTCCCTTCATTAATTCATCCTCTGTCTGTAGAACAGTCCTAGAACCCCTGAAAACATTAGCAAAACCCTCTCCCAGGATTTCTGTAAACATACAACAAGAAAATCCTTCTTCAGGGCTTCTGAACCAATAGAAAGGTTCCCAGACCCCTGCAACAACAGCACTGCCCTTCACCAGTGGACAGTATTCATTCTGTCTGCAGGACAGTCTCCAGACCCCTGCAACAACAGTACTGTCCTTCACCAGTGGACAGTATTCACTCTCTGTCTGCAGGACAGTCTCAGTAGCTCTGAACCAACAGAAAGGTTCCCAGACCCCTGCAACAACAGCACTGTCCTTCACCAGTGGACAGCATTCACTCTCTGTCTGCAGGACAGTCTCAGGGCTTCTTAACCAAAAGCCAGGTTCCAGGACTTCTTCAACAACAGGACTGTCTTTCACCAGTGGACAAATCTGGCAAAACAACATCAAAACAGACAGACAAAGTACCAGCAAAACAGCCATGTCTCCTAAGTCCTTGGCAGCTCAGGGGGCAGGTCTCAAAAGTCCAGGGCAATTCAAAGTGGCCCCCAGTAATTCTCTCAGTCTCTCTCTCTCTGCCTCCATGGGGTGCTGCTTCCAAAAAGTTCTTCTGCCTCTCTCTCCAAATCTATGTCACCAGCTCCTCCCAGTTCAGGACTTTCTTTTCACATCAACAAGTACATCCCACAGGTGGGATTAACAAGCTCTGGGTTTTAACACAATCAGTTTGAAAACCAAGCCAATACAGGGGAATCTTTAATTGCCATTACTATCACACTAGTTTGCACAACAACATAATAATGGCAATGTATCAAGTTCTAAGGTAAGACAGTTTCACTTACGTTCCATGCTGATTGGAATGTCTGACTTTCAACTGGGCAAAGAATTATTTTACTCATGGATATTATTAGTTAAACATTTAAATAACTTGTTAATTGAAGTAACTAGAAATAACAAGCTTCATATAAGTAACATTATTGGAGGGTCATTAGTCTTCAGTATGAAGAACAGGTCATCTTTTTGTTTCTGCTCCTGGCGTATAATGGTCATTAACCCTTTCCCTGGTACCAATATCTTAGTAAATCCTCTAGATTTGCTAGACAATTCCATTGGCTATCTGGTCCTGAGAAAGTCATTCAGCCCCTTCATCACAAGAAAATATTTAAGGCTATAAATTGGAGAGCAGGCATGCTGGTCTATACTGGGAAAGAGAGTTTCCTCAGGGAGATTTCTATATACAATGAAATCACATTTGTGTTCCTCATTCTTCAAAAAACTAAATAATTTATTGCTGCAAGCATGCTCAATATGAGTAAAGTTGTGGTGTTATTTCTTAAATTTAATCTTAAATTATTATTTCAATAATTTCATGATAGCCCTAAGAAGCAATACTGTATTGTGCATAAAGAGTAAACTTTCAGAGTCTCAGTTCATCTTACCTTCCATTCATTCTGGATTAGTTAACACTCAGCAAGTAACTCCACCTCTCCAGAATCTAGGCAACAATCTAAAAGTAATCTACAGAATAAGTTTTTACCTATATTAATAGGAGTTTCCTAATAATGGAGTACTCTATAGCAATTAAATCACAATTATAATCTCATCTTTTCAAAATAACAACATAGAATTTTGATTTTGAGTGTAGTTGGAATTAAAGTGCCTAAGCACAAAATATTATAATAAATGAGTTGTTTTTTTTTTCTGAATGAAAGATAAAGACAAGAAAACTCACATTTAGATAATGTCATAAGGCTTTCTAGATTTTTTTTAAACTCAACCCTCTGATGTAGAAGGAGAAAATATTATTATGATTAAGAAACTGGGGCTTAGAGAGATAATGTCACTAACTCCCTCCCCCCAAAAAATCATATAAGTGGAAGAAATAGTGATATTTTTCATGGACACCTTAAAGGTCATTGACTCCAATACCTTAACTTCAGAATTTCTGGACAGTGTTAAAATATGAGATTTGGTTGTTAAGGGGGATCATACGATCTCTCTAGATGAAATTAATTCAAATGAACATCCATTTACTAAGCAATTACAATATACCAGGCATTGTGCTAAATGGGGTACAAAGAAATGCAAAAGTAGTTCTTGCATAGAAAGAACTCAAAATCTAAATGGGGAAAACAAAATGCCAACAATTATTCCCTGGGTTTATCTCCTACTTATTTTATATAAATGTTATCTAAACATAGAAATAAGAAATAGGCAAGATCAATTGGCGGTAATCTCAGAAGGAAGATACTAATTACGGAAGAGGGACAAAGAAAGGCTTTTTTTTTTCAGGTGAGATTATAAATGAGAATTGAAGGAAGCCATGAAGCTGAAATTTGTTTCAAAAGCATAATAAAGATCATTTTTCTGAGACCTGATCATATTCTTCCTATTCTGGTCTGTGAATCTCAGAAGAGAAAAATGAATTTATGATTCAGCAAACAATTTTAATTAGCCATCAGAGACTTCTGAATATGCAATGTTAAATATTAGAAAGAAAAATTACGGTATTTGTATACATTCATATCTACAGAGAACCAGATTTTAACTAGACTGTGATAGCTCCTTGTGACTCTGGGATATCCAAGGAGATGGACTAAATGACTGCTTTGCATTACTATAAGCCTTATGATTAAATAGTGCTACAGAAAGAACTTAAACAAATGATATTTTACAGTTCCCTTTGAAATATTTTATGTAATATTTAAAGATATTTTCATAGACATTTGGAACAATTTAGTCATAGTTAATATAAATAATATGCTTCAAGGAGGCTAAATATTCCTTTTTCATAACTTTAATGTTTCTTGAATGATTGGACCAATGAAATCATCTCTGAATTATGTGAAAGAAAACACATATATTTAGAAGGAATGCTTAACATACTGAATATTTTAACAATTATGTAACTAGAGTCTTCTATAGAAGTATAAAGAGTTAGAGAATTAATTATTGATTCCAAAGTGTCAAATGATATTTAACAGAAAACCAATTTAATGAATATAACTTTACACTGTCCAGTTGAATGAGTCTCTTTTGGAATGAATGATAACAGCTCCTACTTATTACCTTGAAACTGAACTGGTATATGCACAGTCCTGTGCTTTGGTGTATGATTAATGAGTTCTGCCCTCAGTTGCATTAAAGAATTGAATGAAAGTTTAACTACCAAAGAGTACATACATCACTCCAAAAAAATAAGCTATGTTGCATACAATTCCCTTGATGACAGTAGACAGTCTTTAGAAAAATAAGAATTAAAAAGTCAATAATTCTGTCTTCTAGGTGAGATAGTCACCTGACTTAGCATAATGATTCATGCTCCTAAATGAGAGCAAATTGGAAACTGGAAACAAATTGAATTATATACTTAATATTTTATTAATCTACCAGAGTATTTAAATGAATATTTTAACTTAGAACAAAACAGGTTTTATAGAATAATGCCTTTTAGTATAAACCCAGTCAATATTACTTTTCCTGATATAATCCCTACTTTTTATGTATATTCATGAGAATGTAGCTGAGAGTAAAACAATTATGAGATCTACAAAAGCATGACTAATTCTGATTTATAGAAAAAGGAAATACAAAATTAGATATACTAAAGTGATATATGTGTAAAGATACATATATATTCATGAGCTAAAATAAGCATCACACGAGAGCATTAAGTTCAACTCTGTTATAAGGAAACATTTTACTCACATAAGCAAAGGGAAGGAAAACACAGAGAAAGTGCCTGAACCTACACTATTGAAATATATTCTGACCATCAGTTTCAAACAGGACATGATTTTTCACCAATTTTTTTACCATCGGAGTTCAGAAGGAAAAGCTATACTGATCCTTCCATCTCCTATGACACTCACAAAAACCGATTCAACGGAAAATTACAGTTGAAACAGTTCTCAGAAACCATTCCAACAAAAAAAATTACAACCAGATCGGTTTTTGACCCACCTAGTCTAGACACAAATTTAACTTTCATAAAGATGTCGAGAGACTGCAGATATTGTTGTCAGATTCTTTACTGGCAAACCTATACATAGAAGCAACCTAATGTTCATTACAATAGAATTTTCACTTTCATAGCAGGAATAATTTGTCACTTTGCATGAGGTTGAAAAAGAATTTAGGGCTGTATCAACTAAAACAATATTTTTTACATAAGTAATCTGACTAGAGATCCATAATGTCACACAGCAGCATAAAAACAAATATTTAAGTCCAACATCTTCAGTCTGTCAGTAATTATTTCTTGAGGTTTTCTTTCCTTTAACTTAATGGTATTTTATTTTTTTACAAATATATTTAAGAAAGTTTTTAACATTCATCTTTGTAAGTTTTTAGCTCCAAATTTTTCTCCCTCCTCCATTTCCTCTTGCCTTCCCAAGATAGCAAGCAATATGATATAGGTTATATATGTATAATCATGTTAAACATATTTCCATATTTGTCATATTGTAAAAGAAGACAGGGGAAAAGGAAAAAGCAGCAGTCATCAAAACTACTTGGTACTGGCTGAGGAATAGAGGAGTGTATCAATGGAATCGATTAGGCACACGAAATTCAGAAGTAAATGATTATAGTAATCTATTTTTTGATAAACCCCAAGATCCTAGTTTTTGGAAGACGAACTCACTATTTGACAAAAACTGCAGGGAAAACTGGAATATAGTATGGAAGAAACTGGGCATAGACCATTATTTGACATCATATACCAAAACCAAAGTCTAAATGGCTGCATAATCTAGGTATAAAAGTTGATACTGTAAGCAGTCTCAGAAAACAAGGAAAAGTTTACCTGTCAGATTTGTGGAGAGGGAAAGACTTTATGACTAAACAAGGATTAGAGAACATTATAAGATGTAAAATGGATAATTTTGACTATATGAAATTGAAAAGCTTCTGTACAAACAAAGCCAATGTAACCAAGATTAAGAGGGAGGTGAGAAATTGGGAAAAAATTTTTACAACCTATGTCTCTGAGACAGGACTCATTTCTAAAATAGACAGAGAAATGAGCCAAATTTATAAGAATACAAGTCATTCCCCAATTGATAAATGGCCAAAGAATATGCACAGGCAATTTTCAGAGAAAGAAATTAAAGATATCTATAAGCACATGAAGAAATGGTCTAAATCAATATTGATTAGAGAAATGCAAATCAAAACAAATCTGAGGTACCACATCTCACCAGTCAGATTGGCTAAGATAACAAAACAGGAAAATTACAAATTCTGGAAAGGTTGTGGGCAAATTGAAACACTAATACATTGCTGGTGGGGTTGTGAACTGATTGATCCAGCCTTTCTGGAGAGCAATCTGGAATTATGCCCAAAGGTCTATAAATATTTTCATATCCTTGACCCATCCTAGGGTTATATTCCAAAGAGATCTTGGAAGTGGGAGGAAGACCCATATATACAAAAATGTTTATAGCAGCTCTTTTTTTGTGGCAAATGACTGGAAATTAAGGGGGTGCCCATCAATTGGGGAATGGCTGAACAAGTTGTGTTATATGCATATTATGGAATACTATTGTGCTATAAGAAATGAGGAGTCAATGGACTTCATATTTACCTGGAGAGGCTTATATGAACTGAAGCTGAGTGAAAAGAGTAGAACCAGGAGAAATTTGAACACAATTACAGACACAATGTATGTGTGATGACCAATTTTGATAGACTGGGCTCTTCTCAGTAATGCAGTGATACAAGTCAATCCCAAAAGACTCATAATGGAGAGAAATGTGTACATCCAGAAAAAGAACTAGAAAGAACTGAGTTTATATCCAGATGAAAGCAAAATACCTGATCCTTTTCCTTTTCTTGTTTGGTTTTATGTCCTCTTTACCATTTTTCATTCCATCTAATACAATCCATCTACATAAACTGACTAATGTATAATGTGAAAGTATTTACAGATCCTGTACTTGACTGTATGCTGCCATGGTGGAGAGGGGTGGGAGGGGGACAAAAATCTGAAACTCAAGGAATAGTGTAATTTAATCTTGTAAACTAAAAGTCAGCAAACAAATTAATTAAAAAATAATTCATGGAGGAGCCCAGATGGCAGAGTAGAAGCAGGACCTCCCTGCTGCTCCAGGTTCCACCTTCCCCAATCCATGTAAAAAGGGGATGCCAACAAACTTTGGAGCTTCAGAAACTACAAAATGACACAGAGAAGCTAACCTCCCACTGAGGACAGCCCGGCAGGCCAGCAGGAATCGGCCAGCATAGCACTCTGGTAGCCGAGCCCATCCCCATGCCAAGGCTTTAGCCCCAGGTTGGGCCTGACCAGCCCCAGCCAGAGTGACTCCACATCAGCAGCAGCTGTAGCCATTTCCAGATTTACCAACACACAGATGTGAAGACAGAGTGAGAGGTCAGTGCAGTCTGGGCTTTGGGACCAGTAAGTGGGAGTGCATGGCTTTTGCTCCCGGGGCAAGAAGCATTTGAGGCGCCGAGAAGCCTCTGAGGCGCTGGTACAGCCAGCCAACACCACATGACAGCTTCAGCGCCTGGCCTGCAGAGTGTAGGGGTACCAAGCATTAGTCTGAGGGGTAGTTACTCTTGCTTTAACCTTCTGGGATCTGGATTGCAGTCTAGGGTGGAGGTCCTAGGGTGTATTTCCAGCTTGCCAGAGCATGTGGAGACCTCAGATAGGGTACCCATTTAATACGTCCAGCAAGTGAGAAAACCCCAGCATTTGGGAAGAAAGCTCCCCTGTCTGGTGGCAGAGTCCTACTGTGGCAAAAAGCCCAGGCATCAAGTGACTGAGGGGTGACATGACCAGGCAAAGGAAACAAAGCAGACAGAAGATTCCAACATTAGACACCTATTTTGGGACCTAAAAGGAGGATAGCATGGAAGAGGAGGAAGACAGTGAAGTCAGAAATCCTGCACCAAAAACTTCAAAGGAAAATACGAGCTGGTTACAGGCCACAGAGGACCTTAAGAAGCAGAAAAGAGAAGTGGAGGAAAAATTGGGAAGAGAAATGAGAACAATGCAAGAAAATTACAAAATGAGAGACAACAGACAGACTGAGGAAAATCACACTTTAAAAAACAGACTGACTCAAATGGCAAAAAAAGCTCAAAAAGGCAATGAGGAGAAGAATGACTTAAAAGTCAAATTTGCCAGATGGAAAAAGCATCTCAAAAGCTCAGTGAGAAGAATCATGTCTTTAGAATTAGACTGGAGCAAATGGAAGCTAATGACTTTATGAGAAATCAAGATGCTATTAAACAAATCCAAACAAATGAAAGAATAGAAGGTAATGTGAAATATGTCATTGGAAAAACCACTGACCTGAAAAATAGATCCAGGAGAGATAATTTAAAAATTATTGGACTACCTGAAATCCATGATCAAAGTAAGAATCTAGAAATCATTCTCCAGGAAGTTCTCCAAAAAACTGCCCTGATGTTTTAGAACCAGAGGTCAAAATAGAGCTTGAAAGAATCCACCGATCACCTCCTGAAAAAAAGATCCCAAAAAGAAAACTCCTAGGAATATTATAGCCAGGTCCTGGAATTCCCAGATTAAGGAGAGCATATTACAAGTAGCCAGGAAAATCAATTTGACTATTGTGGAAACACAATCAGGATAAGCCAGGATCTGGCAGCTTCTTCACTGAGGGATCGAAGGGCTTGGAATATGATATTCCAGAGGTCAAAGGAGCTAGGATTAAAACTAAGAGTCACCTACCCAGCAAAACTGAGTATCATGTTTCATGGGAAAACATGGTCATTCAGTGGAATAGAGGACTTTCAAGTATTCTTGCTGAAAAAACCAGAGTTGAATAGAAAAGTTAACTTTCACATACAAGAAGAAGAAAAGCATGAGAAGGTAAACAGGGAAAAGAAATCATAAGGAACTTATCAAAGTCGAACTATTAACATTCCTACATAGAAAAACAATAATTGTAACTTATGAATCTTTTCTCAGTAGTTGAAGGGAATAGAAATATATATATATATGTGTGTGTGTATATACATGCATACATATATGTCTCTCTATATACATACATATATGTCTATATATGAGGGTGTAGCAGCAAGCACCCCAGTGTCCCCAGGGTGCCTGCTCACACAGGTTCTTGGATCTGCTTTGTTAAAGGAAATCAACTAAAAATGGGTTAACAAGCTTACTTTAATCAGTCAGATATATATCGTTTACCTTGTTCAGGAGAAAAGGTCAGCACCCTGAACCTCAAAGTATACAGGCATAATTATCAAGACAGAAACATCAAGTAGACAGATTTCCAAACTGTCCAACCATTACATCCATACCCAGTCAACATCTGGGTTTCCACATTCTGGGTTTTTCAAAGCCGGGGGACTGTCAACAACGGCTTCCCAGAATTCAGATCAAATCACACAATACTTCTCAAAGTGAGTCCCAAAACAAAGCTACACATCAGGGCTTATATAGCCTTCTCCTGGCTCAGAGAATGTAACAACCTTATTGACTCACTGGCCAATCAAGAAGTATCTACTGAAAAACAAGCCTCCCACCCCAGGCTTCAGGTGCACATTAGCCTAGGGGCAGGGAAGATCTTCAAAATTTACATTCTTATTACAGAGGGTATATGGTCATATGAATGTGTATGTGAAAGTATGTATATATGTTTACAGGTATACATAGATTGAGGGCACAGGGCCAATTTATAGGAAGGGATGATACTTAAAAGGTGAAATTAAGAGGTGAGAGAGAAATATAATGAGAGGAGATGGGGAGAGGCAGAATGGGGTAAACTATCTCATACAGAAGAGGCAAAGGAGAAATGGTTACAATGGAGGGGAAGAATAGGAAGGCAAAAGGGAATGGGTCAAATTTATTCCCATTGAATTTAGCTTGAGGAGGGAATGAAATACACACTAAATAGGGTATCTCACCCTGAAGGAAATTAGGGGGGGGGAGGGAATGGCAGCAGGGATGATGCAAGGGAGGGCATGCTGTGGGGGAGGAAAGTTGGAAGCACCTACTTTTGAAAAGGGACTGGATCAAAATAGAGAATATCACAAGTGGGAGGTCGGATAGGAGGGAGGGAAACATAGTCAGTCTTTTAGAATATATCTGCTATGTTATTGTTTTGCATTAGCCACACATGTCCATCCTATTCTGAACTGCTTATCTTCCCAGTAAGGCTGGGTGACAAGGTTGGAAGGGAATGAATCTGTAATTCAAAGTTTTAAAATCAAATATTCAAATGTGTATGTATGTATGTATGAATGTATGTATGTATATATATGTAGTATTATCAGTACTATTTTACATGTAATTTGGAAATGATATATATGCAGGCACTGGGGCATAGAGATCCACTGAAAAAGTCGAAAGGGGTATGGGAGAAAATATGGGAGAGAGTAGATTGGAGGAAGAGATATCCTGTGGGACTCCTATTTTTTTGAGGGGGGTGTTAGCGGAAAAACGAGGAGAAAATTTGTAACTCAAAATCTGGCAGAAATGAATGATGTAAATCAGAAGTTAATAAAGCATTTGAAAAAAAAAATAATTCATGGCAACAATGCAAAAAAAAGAGTGATGGTTTTGTTTCCTCATTACCTATTCTATTTAATTTTCTTTCTTTTTCTTCTCTTATTTCTATAGCTAACATTTCTAGTACTATATTGAATAATGGTGTTGATAATGGGTATCTTTGCTTCACCTGTAATCTTATTTGGTAAGGCTCCTAGCTTATCCCCTTACAGATAGTATTTGCTTATTATTTTAGATCGATATTACTTATCATTTTAAGGAACATTCTCTTTATTCCTATGTTGCCTTTTGTTTTAATAGGAATAGATGCTTTATCTTGTCAAAGGCTTTTTCAGCATCTATTGAAATAATCATATGATTTCTACTGGTGTGTTATTGATATAGTCAATTCTGTTGGTAGCTTTCTCAATATTGATCCAGTCCTGAATTTGTGGTCAAAGCGTATTAATCTCATAATAAATTTCTGTAATCTCTTTGCTAATATATTTTAAAAAATTTTTGCATCTGTATTCATTATGGAAATTAGTCTATAATTTTCTTTCACTGTTTTGGTTCTTCTGGTTTATGTATCATCACTATATTTGCTTCATAAAAGGAGTTTGATAGGACCCCTTCATTGTCTCTTTTCCCGAATAGTTTATATAATATTGGAATTAATTGTTCTTTAAAGTTTTATAGAATTCACTCATGAACCCATCTGACTTTGGGGATTTTTTCATAAGGAGTTCATTTATGGCTTGTTCAATTTCTTTATCCAAGATAGGGTTATTTACACATTCAATTTCCAGATTGTAAATCTGAGCAATTTATGTTTTTGTAAATGTTTACCTATTTTGCTTAGATTGTCAGATTTAGTGGTATATAATTGGGCAAAATATTTCTATTTTTAATTTTTTTCAATTGCCTTATTAACTTCTAATTTACATAATTCATTTCCGCCAGATTTTGAGTTACAAATTTTATCCTCATTTTTCCCACTGCTCCAAAATAGCAGTCCCACAAGATATCCCCTCCTCCAATCCGCTCTCTCCCATATTTTCTCCCTTACCCCTTTGGACTTTTCCAGTGGATCTCTATGCCTCAGTGCCTATATATCTAATTTCCCAATTACATGTAAAATAGTATTAATAATAGTATGTATATATATATATACATATATATAATACTAGTATATGATTTTAAAACTTTTAATTCCAAATTCATTCCCTTCTTCCTTTGTCTCCCACCCTTACTGGGAAGATAAGCAGTTCAGTATCGGTTAGCCATGTGTGGCTAATGCAAAACAATAACATAGTAGATGTATTGTAAAAAAACTGGCTATATTTCCCTCCCTCCTATCCCACCTCCCACTTGTTCTATTCTCTACTTTTATCATGTCCCTTTTCAAAAGTGGGTGCTCCCAACTTCTCTCCCCTCCCCACTCTGCCCTCCCTTCCATCATCCCCCCTCTCATCCCCTTCCTTCTACTCTCCTGTAGGGTGAGATACCCTACGTAGTGTGTGTTTCATTCCCTCCCCGAGCCAAATTCAATAAGAATAATGTTGACCCATTCCCTTTTGCCTTCCTATTCTTCCCCTCCATTGTATACATTTTCCCTTTGCTCTTCTATATGAGATAGTTTACCTTGTTCTTTCTCTCCCCATCTCTTCTCATTATATTCCTCTATCCATGCAAAATGGATAATTTTGATTACATTAAATTGAAAAGCTTCTCTACAAACAAAGCCAATGTAACCAAGATTAAGAGGGAGGTGGGAAATTGGAAAATAATTTTTATAACCTTTGTCTCTGACAAAGGACTCATTTCTAAATTTTACAGAGAATTGTGTCAAATCTATAAGAATACAAGTCATTCCCCAATTGATCAATGGTCAAAGGATATGAACAGGCAGTTTTCAGAGAAAGAAATTAAAGATATCTCTCAGCACATCAAGAAATGCTCTAAATCATTATTGATTAGATAAATGCAAATCAAAACAACTCTGAGGTACCACATTTCACCAGTCAGATTGGCTAAGATGACAAAACAGGAAAATGACAAATGCTACAGAGGATGTGGGCAAATTGGAACACTCATGCATTGCTGATGGAGTTGTTAACTGATCCAGCCTTTCTGGAGAGCAATCTAGAATTATGCCCAAAGGGCTATAAACATTTTCATACCCTTTGACCCAGCCATACCACTCCTAGGGTTATATCCCAAAGAAATCATAGAAGTGGGAGATAGACCCATATGTACCAAAATATTTATAGCGACTCTTTTTGTTGTAGCAAAAAAATGGAAATTAAGGGGGTGCCCATCAATTGGGGAATGGCTGAACAAGTTGTGGTATATCATGTTATGGAGTACTATTGTGCTATAAGAAATGAGGAGCAGATGGACTTCATATTCACCTGGAGAGGCTTATATGAACTGATGCTGAGCAAGAAGTGTATAACCAAGAGAAGTTTGTACACAATTACAGACACAACGTATATGTGATGACCAACTTTGATAGACTGGACTCTTCTCAGCAATGCAGTGATATACATCAATCCCAAAAGGCTCATAATGGAGAGAAATGTCTATATCCAGAGAAGGAACTAGAAAGAACTGAGTTTATATCCAGATTGAAGTAAACTACCTGATATTTTTACTTTTCTTATTTGGTTTTATGTCCTCTTTACCATTTTTCATTCCATCTGATACAATCTGTCTTTATAACCTGACTAATGTCTAATGGGCAAGTATTTACAGATACTATACTTGACTGTATGCTGCCATTGTGGGGAGGGAAGGGAGGAGGACAAAATGTGAAACTCAAGGAATTGTATAATTGAATCTTGTAAACTAAAAGTAAACAAATTAATAATAATTATGTAAAGACAAAAAAATTTTTAAATGAACCTTTATTTAACATCTATTATGTGCAAGTCACTTGGCTAGCTTCATAGAAACAAAAGATATTAAGGAAATTGAAGGTATACCCACTATCTTATTAGAGGTATGACCAACTGATGAAGCTCTGGGCTTTTATGGAAATCTCTCTATACAATGGAGTTTTTCTATTTGAATTAAACCTTTTGATAAAAGTGTTTAGTTTTATTTTTAGTATTTACTTTCTTTGTAAAAATCTAATACCTCTATTCATATAAGGTTCATCCATTCTTATATAAAATATTTATTAAAAAATGAACTTTCTGTATGTGGCAAAACAAAAATATCTGAATTTGTTTCTGCAGTTTGTTAAGTTTTCTGAAGGTTAAATATCATCTTACCAAATGTCTCATTTCCTATTTCTACATGTAAGACCCAGGCCAGATGAGGGCTATAGAATATTTGTGAGAGAAAGAGATCTAGGCAAGATATTTCCATTTTTTTATTCACTTCTAGTATATTACACATCAGTGATAAAATGTGGAAGTAGGATTCCAATATTTAAATATTGTAGATCACGATACAGGGAAATACTAGCCTAACATGATTAATTTTTCTTAATATTGAGGCTTAGATTTCAATTTATATCAAGTTGCAAATGAAAGACTGTAATAAATTCAGAGCATGAGGAAAATGCTGATTGAACTGGGTAAGTTGCTTTTGTGGTTTCAATCTTGTTTATCATGTCCTACGAAATATATGAGAGTCATAAAAAAATTATTGGAAGAAAAACTGTCTGAGGCACTTAATAAAATGCTGAATGTTTAATTTACCTTATAATTTTTTACTGAAGTAATTAATCCTTTATTTAAAAAAAAGGCCCTGTGGAATAAATTAAGTAAAATACAGTGATATCGTTTAAAAAGAATTGTCTCACTACAGATTGTATGAATAATCTATATTTTGTTTGAATGGACTAAAAGACTTACTTTATGTGTTGCTCTAGATTATGGGTGTTTTAGCCTTTTCTCTGTTTTAGATCTTTTTGGGAGTCTGGTGTCTATGAACTTCTCAGAATAAAGTTTTTAAGTAACTTAAGGAAAAAGTAAATTTCAGTCGGAGGCTAGTGAAAAAAGAAGATAAATTTTTTATTTCCCATTCAAGTTCATGGACCCCATAAAATTTGTCCACAAGGAAACATATTATGAACCAATAGAGCAGTGAAATTTTCTCTTGTTTGTGTAGAATTCTGTGCATGTTAAATTTGGACATTTTCTTTGCTTGGCCTTGCTTAAAATCTCAAATCTCAACACTCTAGCATTCCCTGGCAAAGTCAAAAGTATATCAGTATAATGTTTACTCTGTAAAACTCAGGGCTAGTGATTAAGGCCCAGTTCTACCCCATTTCCAATCAATTGCAATTCAAAGTTCAATGTGTTAGAGAATATTAACAGGCAGGAAACCCCATAAAAAGGAAGTTGAACTCAGAGTAATTAAAACAAACAAACAGGCAAGCAATGAAGGTCCTAAAGAACAGAGAATAAGATATACCTGACTCCAGACAGAGAAGTGGGGGACTATTAAGATAGCATCCTGGATAGTTAATTGTTTTATTTTGGTTTCCTAACTGAAATGCTGTGCTCAAAACATTTCTGTGATTCTAATTCAAGTGTGAGAAGAATAAAAAAAGCATTGGGAGATATCATATTAGGATTTCCCTAATTATACAAAGGATTAAGGGGGAAGAAAGGAAAAATGTTAGTGAATTCTAGGGCTAGTGACTCAACGTTCTTTATTTAATAGGTCTCTGACTTCCAGACCATGATTCATCCAGTCCTACTGTCCTAGACACTAGGGCCTGACCAGTGAAGGAGTCTTGCTATATACTTTTATGTCATAGCTGCCCCTCCATCCTCACTCTACCAGAAACAGTAATCAAATAAATGTTATCATAGCTCCATTCACTCTCTCTGTTACTAGCCTCAAATTCTATTCCTGTCAACCATCTGCCTATACATGTCAAATTGCTCTAGTAGGTTTTAAACTAACTAATGTTAATGGGTTGATTTTGCTGATGGACTAACATCTTCCTCCACTCCAGAACTATTACTCATCACGTGGCCTACACTCTTATTGCTCTTCAGTATTTTCTTCCTGTTTTTGAGATTACTCTTCCTTGATAACACTTACCTTTCAATTTTGTATTTTTCACAGAAACCTTTGTTTCACTTGTGGCTTTCATATTTTTTTTTGCCTATTACTATTTTCCATAATGAATTATGGTGCTCCTCACATCATCACTGGAGATCTTAAAACAAAAACTGCAGTGCTGATTTTGGGAATATTGCAGAGGATATTTTTCAGCAGGGATAGATTGGAATGAATCTCCAAAATCTCTTCGAATAAAAAAAATCTGTAATTCTCTGACTCTAAATCTAATACTAGATTGATTCTTTGACTCACCCTTTTGTCCTGACACTGAACTTCAATGACTTTGAAAAAGAGAGTGAGGAAGGGGAGCAAGTCTGCCTCACTTAAATCTAATTCATAAAAAGTCAAGAAATCACCCATCACATTATGATATCATTGGACCTATTCAACAATGAAGGATGAAGAGCAACCATGAATGTACCAGGCACTATGCTAAGCACAGGCAGTACAAACACACATAGACGCACACATCACAAATAAAAATTATTGCTTTCAGAGAATTATGCACACATATTTCTATAAACATATACATATAGGAATATATACATCCATATGCATATATTCATATGTGTGTGCATATATATGTATGTATTGTGTATGTGTGTGTGTGTATACACACACTCCTCAGTTGTCCTTCCTGAATTTAGGGAAACAAACTCTAACAAATGTTGGATCATACAAAATCTTCCATTTTTGGTATTTTTGTTTTATTTTGCATTTTTTTAATTATTAAAGACAAATAGCTATTTTGGTGATGTGCAAAGATGCAAATTATCTTTACTATATTATAAAAGACAACGAGTTTACACAAGTGTTGGATAAGGGAGATGTGGTTTGAAAACATTTAATGGTAACAATAGCTTAGAATTTTAGTGATCATAAAACTTAATCAGATTAAACAGAACAGTGCATTATCTGAACAGCACAAAACAATGTGTGTTACACACCCACACACACACACACACTACCACCTACTACCACTACCACTACCAATAACAATAACAACTAATTAAATCTTAGACTACCTTAATATATGAAAAGCATAGAACCAGCAAAGTCCTATTGTGTATAGCCCAAAACAATACTTCAGTTAATCCTGCACATTACTGCCAAAGAAAGTTTCCTTAAGTGCCAAAGTATATGACTCCCCTATTCAATCAATTTCAATTGCTTCCCTTTGACTTTGGGATAAAATATGTACTCCATTATTTGGACTCTAAGGTCGTACCTAACCTGGCCCTTACCTACCTTTCCATTCTCATTGGACCTAATTCCTGTTCCACATGCTGCAATCATAACAAACTAACAATGTTTCTATTCTTCACAAACAACATTCAGTCTATTGCCTATGTGTTGTCTCATGTACATGCAATATAATCTGTCCTTACCTTGGTTTAATAGACTCTTCCTCATCTTTTAAGACATAGCTCAAGCACCATGTTCTTCATGAAGTCTTCCTTGATCATTCCATATGCTACTTACCTTTCCCTCCAAACTGCCTGATATTTAATTACTTTGTATGTATTTGTATTTATTCATCTAATGTTTATGCTGTGCATATTCATATATTACTTTTCTCACCCATTAGAATGCCAGCTCTCTGTGAGTAGGTATTGTTTCATTCATTGTACTTATATTCTAAGGACTTAAAACAGGGTCTGACAACAGAGTAAGTGCCTAATAATTGCTTGTTAATTGGTTGATTACTGTTCTGGATTTTTAGTCCTGGTTACCATGTTATTAATAAGGAAATGAATCATTTAGTAACAAGAAGGAAAAGAGGCCTAATATCATTTGAAGTAACTGCAACTAGTTAGCCTATAAATGATAGTCCTTTGAGAGGCAATGGTATACAGTGGATAGAGAGCACTCCTCAGAGTCAAGAAGCTTTCACTTAGGTCCTTGCTTCTAACACAAAATGGTTGCAGTGACCCTGAGCAAGACACTTAATCTCTCAGTGGTCTAGGGCTACACCATTCTCTAACACAGTAAGTTGCATAGAAGTTTATGACCTTCACTGAAACAGAAAGTTTCCTCATCAAAGAGTTCCCAATATGAATGAAATAACCGAGATAGTAGTTATCACAATGAAGATACTTTGAACATACATAATTGTTATTTTTATGATTTGGCCATGTCAAAGAGAGATAAGACATCTTTTGCTTGTCAAACTAGCAACAATATGTGTAAGTAGCTTTGGCGTGAGTATTTTTTTTTTTCTAATGGTTACAACTGTCCATCAGTAAAATGGTTTGCCTAAGGAGGTAATATGGTTTCCATTACAGCTGGAGCAGTTACTAAATAACTATTTGTCTTACTATAATTTGCTATAGTATGATTCCTTCCTTCTAGTTTTATGGACTTCCAAGCTGTTTAGGAGTGGGATAGGATAGGAATCTTAGATGGGAAAGTGCATCTTTATTTAAACATACTTGGTTCACTTTGTAATCCCTTGTATTTTATGCATTTAAATACTGATAAGTGGTTTACAGGTTTCACCAGATAGCCAAAAATGTCCCTGGTATGCAAAAAAAGTTAAGGACTGGCTCTAGACAGTATTACCACTTAGTTAAGGTTAGGAAATATGACCCCCTGAGGTTTCCTCTAACTGTGGAATTTTGATGCTATGAGATGGCTTGATACGACTCTTTTAAAGTGGTCTTTTATTTAGATTATCATCATCTTATCTTAGCAGAATCTTCCCAGAGCTGTAGTTATCTTTTTAATTCATTAGGAACAGACCTATTTGCCACTATTGTCATCATTACCACTTTCTGACAAAAAAAAAATGTCCCACTCTTTGTGATTCCTGTGTTGTTCTTTATTGATTGTCTATATTTGGACGGTGGTTATTCTTATGGATTGCAAAATCTCAATGCCTCATGTTGACTCTCTGGTTTTATAGCTTTATTTTTTCGCTCTTTCTAAAGTATAATCTGTGTTTTCAGTGGTATGTGTAAAAGTAGATTCATACTCAAAGTCATCTACTGGATTCAGTATATATATATATATATATATATATATATATATATATGTTTCTATGTATATATGTGCAGCATATATATATACATATATATATATATGCTTTATTCATTGGTAGATATCTCTTTGCAAAAAGAAAATAGTATGTCTTTGGCTATGAAGAATGCAATTCATTGGAATGTTGCTTTTCCTATTAGGTAAAAATAAATAAGGTGAAACTGAACAATAGCTGAAACTATTCCACAATGATGCCCCTCTTGTATTTTACTAGAAATAAATTGATGTTCTAGTTAGAAGGCATAGTTCTCAAGTTGTTTCCTCTTCATTACTGGTATTTTGTAGCTTATCCTGCTTATTGAGTAGTATGAAAACAATATTAAAAGAATGTAGCTAAAGGTTTGTGTTTTTGAAGCAATCTAGTCTTTACCAATTAGCTTTAAAGCAAAAAAATATCCTAAGAGCCAAAAGAAATGAAACAAGGACATTCCATTACACCTGAAAATAAATTGCACAATTACAGTTTATTGCTCTGAAAAGTAAAGTAAAAGCTAAATTCATTTAAAATAACATATGCTGGCAGCAGTTCTACTAAAGGTTCCTTACAAGGGACATAAAATTTAGGTATTATTGATACCACATGAATCAGTAATTAGGACTTGTTTAAAGAAAACACCCCCAAACCTCTGTAACCATGGTCCTATAATACTGCAAATCACCTTCTAATTATATAGTTTGTGTTGAGGTTAATTGTGGCATAGAGGCTGACTTTGTTATTATATTGCTAAGCCTACACCTACGGTAAACACTAAACAGACCAAAAATGCCTAGTTAAATACTAACCACAGATTCCAACAGACCTTTAATTCAGAATAAATACAGTATTATTTTTTGTTTGTTTGGAACAATAAAATTAATTTAAAATTATTTATATTAGTATATTTTTCTTATGCAACATATAACCTCCCCAATAACACTCATGCTTATCCATAGAAGCCATTTCTTTTTTTAATTAAATTTTTGTTTAATTTTATTTTACATCATTCATTTCTACAAGATTTTGAGTTACAAATTTTCTCCCCAGCTTTCCCCTACCCACCACCCCAAAGCATTGATCCCACTGTTAACCCCCTTCCCCAATCTGCTCTCTCTTATATCCTACTCATTCCCCCTCTGACTTTCTGGGAGGGCAAAATGAATCTCCATATCCCAGTGCCTGTATACTTTATTTCCCAGTTGCATGTAAAATAATTAAAATAATAATAATTTTTTAACATTTGATGTTAAAACTTTGAATTCCAGATTCTTTCCCTTCCTCCTCATTACCCACCTTTACTGGGAAAATAAGAAATTCAATATAGATTGTACATGTGTAGTTATGCAAAACATTTCCATAGTGGATATATTGTGAAAGACTGACATTATTTCCCTCCATCCTATCCTGCCCCCCCCAACTTGTTCTATTCTCTACTTTGACCCTGTCCCTTTTCAAAAGTGTGTACTTCTAACTACCTTCCCCCAAACCTGCCCTTCTCTTCATCATCTTCCCTCTCATCCCCTTCCCCCTACTCTCCCATGAGGAAAGATACCCAATTTAGTATGTATGTCATTCCCTCCCTAAACCAAATTCAGTGAGAATAAGGTTGACCCATTCCCTTTTGCTTTCCTATTCTTCCCTTCCATTGTAACATTTATAACCACATTTTCCCCTGAATCATTATACTCAGTTTTGCTTGGTAAGTGATTCTTGGTTTTAATCCTAATTCCTTTGACCTCTGGAATATCATATTCCAAGCCCTTTGATCACTTAATGTAGAAGCTGCTAGATTTTGTGTTATCCTGATTGTATTTCCACAATACTCAAATTATTTCTTCATGACTGCTTGCAATATTTTCTCCTTGACCTGCGAACTCTGGAAACTGGCTATAATATTCCTAGAAGCTTTCATTTTGGGATCTTTTTCAAGAGGCAATGAACCCTTCCTGTCCACCTGCTGAGCTGCCTTCAGTGGGAGATTTGTTTCTCTCTGTCACTTTGTGGGTTCTGTAGCTCTAAAATTTGTTTAGAGTCATTTATTATAGGTATTTGAGGTGGTTATAGGGGGAGGACACTGAGTTTTCCTACTTCTATGAGGCCATCTTGGCTCCACCCCCATAGAAGCCATTTCTTTAAAAAGAATAAAAAATAATAACAAAAAGTCCAGAAAACATAACCAACTCATATTAAAACGTATAACATTATATACAAGTCAAGTGAAATCTATTCATTCATCCATATCACATTCCCAAAATAAATATATGAACCCATTCAGTTACCTAGGTTACCTTTGATCACTTCATACTAATTAATTGCGTATGACACCAGATGAGCTGATAGATTTTGTCTCTTTAAAAAGGTTTTTGCAGTGAGTGAATAGGCTCATGGGGAATTCTGGAACTCTATAAAGTGACCTAAATGTGGACAGGTATTTGGGGGAGTTAATTTTCAAAGGCCATTCTTAACAAATGTCCAGACATAATAGATGTTACTGTAATCACAATTTTTTGTGTCCTCCAGATATTTTGTATGTCTACTATCTGGGGGGAAACCCTTCAATTATCTTATTTAGCTGGAAATAGGAATTATTTTAGTGGATAGAACATTAAAGGAGAAGTCACAAGTATTGACTTCAAGTCCTGACCTCAACACTTTTCAATACTAGACTTTTTCAATTCTCTTAACTTCCTTCTCTAATCCTCAATTTCTCAATCTATCTCTATCTCAAAGGCTGCTATGAAGAAGACTTTTAAATTTTTAAATGTTACATAATGTGAGCCATTATTATTTGAAATGAATTCAAATTATGGTAAGCATATAAGCAAAAGCATGGCACAGTAGATATATGGCTGGCTTGCTAGTCAAGAAAAACTGAGTTCAAGTTCAACTTCAGATTTGTAACATGGGCAAGTTACTTAAACTGTAAGTGATGAAGGCAGTTCTCTAAGGCTTGTAAGTTTTTAGACTTGTAAGTTTCAGGGGAATTTGTCAATGGGTACCAGAAGGCAGAGAACTAATAAGGGCAATTTCTTATAAAAGTGAAATCACAACCACAGACCAAATAAAATAGGAAGCACTAATAAAAATCTATAAAATCTCTTTTTCTGCTTTTTTGGAGGGGGTAAGGCTTCCTCCAATTGGGGGTTAAGTGACTTTCCCAAGGTCACATGGCTAGTAAGTGTTAAGTGTCTGAGGCCAGATTTAAACTCAGGTCCTCCTGTCACCAGGGCTGGTGTTCTATTCACTGTGACACCTAGTCACCTAGAATATCTCTATCATCTTACAATTAACATAATAAATATTTTCCTTATAATTTTTTTCCAAAAAAGTCTTTTTGGGGGTCTAAAATTTAACAAAAAGATATTTTCATCTTACACAGTTGTTCCTTTAATGCCAGAAAGCATATCAGGCTAGGAAATAGTTATTAGGTAACTTCAAGTCTATATCTCAGATTAACAGTTGATAAAATTATAGAGTGAAGACAAAGTACATGAGAGTCTAACAAAGAAGCCTCAGGTAATAGCAAGAAAAAGACACTGAACTCTAAAGCAGAGCCAAAGCCAAAAACATATCAGACAGTTTAAGCCTGATACCCTTAGGTGTGGTTTCTTCTTCCAGGAAAATTCATTTAAAGACATTTTGCCAACAGTTGCAATATCTTCAGAGCAGAATTACCAAGCTCTTTCCTCACATGAAGCAATTTTAAAAAAGCAATTATTGCTCTTCCTAAATCCAGAATTATTTCCCCTTTGAAGGAATGGCTCCACAAGGTTGAATTACAAGATTGTTTCAATTATGCAGATCTTGTTAATTTTCAGATGTTCCTGGAATATTTGACTGCTAGAGATGGAGCAAGAGATTAGCTACAAAATCCCAATATGTTGCCAAAATCCTCTTAGAAATCAGTTTTCAAAAGGTAGTCTGGGTACCCCTGGTGGTCTTTAACACCCTTTTTGAAGGCCTATGATGTCAAAAATCTTTTTTTATAATATTACTAAAACATATTAATTTATACTATGGTAAATATAAATAGATAATAAGAAACAAAAGCTCTTTGGGGTTTTTAATAATATTTAATAGTGTAAAGGGATCCCAAGAACAAAACATTTGAGAACAGATTCTCTGAGTTATAGCCTATATAGGCAAAAATTATTTTCTGATTCTGAGGTAAGATCATTATGCTTCTGTTATTCATAGATGTGAATCTGGTAAAACTAACCTGAAAGCAGTGCTCCAAAGTTATTCCTGTTTATTGTTGCAAGTCAGCCTGACTTTGTGCTTCTGTTATTGCCCCGCAGTCCATAGCTAGACCATAGGATCCAAAGTTATGCAACAAAGGTATCTTGAACTCTTACATATATCCCTCTTCTTATAGTTGTCTGACACCCAATTACTGGACAGCATTTATCTGGAGATCTGGATGTAAGCCATTCTCTCTGTGTGTTCCACTCTACCTACATGTGTACTGGTGAGCAATACCCCACTTCTTAGTAGAATGGCTATATTTTAGTATACTGCCCCTTTTTAGTATTTAGTGAGGCAGAGGCAAAAGGGCATGTTTAATGACGGAATCAAAGACTCTTAAGAAAAAAAAACTTTCAGGAGGGACATGTGAAGGAAACAAGCATTTACTATCTATTATGCATCATGCACTGTGCTAAATACTTTTAAAATATCTTATTGT